>NW_027438375.1:0-160577 GCF_000715075.1 Nicotiana tabacum | reverse complement strand
CCGTAAAATACAAAAAATGAGGAACGATCACGGCGGAGCTGTAACTATGGTTCCTTAGGTCGTATTTCATGGCCCGAAAAGTTTTAGGAGATCGGGGGTCCGGGGTCCAGCACCCACATGAAAATATGGGGATCAGGCGGATTTCTAGTTTTTTTGCTGTAAAATGCAAAATATGAAGAACGGTCATGGAAGGGTGGTGACTATGGTTCCTTAGGTCATATGTGATGGCCCGGAAAAATTTTAGGCGATCCGGTTCCAGGGGCCCGGGCCCACTCGAAGGCGTGGGCTATAGCACACGAAAATATGAGAATCGGGCGAAATTCTATTTTTTTGCCGTAAAACGCGAAACAACGAGGAGAGGTCATGGAGAGGCAGTGACTATGGTTCCTTAGGTCGTATTTGATGGCCCGGGAATATTTTAGGCGATCCGGGTCCGGGGGCCTGCCCAGTGGGAATGCGTGGGCTATATCACACGAAAATATGGGAATCAGGCGGAATTCTTGTTTTTTGGCCATTAAATGCAAACAAACGAGGAACGGACATGGCGGGGCAGTGACTATGGTTCCTTAGGTCTTATTAGATGGCCCAAAAACATTTTAGGCGATCTGGGTTCGGGGGGCCCGGGCCCACTCGAAAGGCGTGGTCTATATAGCACACGAAAATATGGGTATCAGGCGGAATTCTAGTATTTTGGCCGTAAAACAAGGAGAGGCCATGGAAGGGCGGTGACTATGGTTCCTTAGGTTGTATTTGATGGCCCGAAAATATTTTAGGTGATCTGAGTCCGGGGGCCCCGACCCAATTGTAAGGCGTAAGCTATATCACACGAAAATATGGGAATTGGGTGGAATTCTAGTTTTTTGGCCGTAAAACGCAAAAAATGAGGAACTATCATGGCGGAGCGGTAACTATGGTTCCTTAAGTCGTATTTTATGGCCCTGAAAAGTTTTAGGCGATCGGGGTCCTCGGGCCTGTGCCCACTCGGAAGGCGTGGGCTATAGCACACGAAAATATGGGAATCGGGCGGAATTCTAGTTTTTTGGTCAAAAACGCAAAAAAAGAGGAACGGTCATGGCAAGGCTGTGACTATGGTTCCATAGGTCGTATGTGATGGCCCGAAACTTTTTTAGGCGATCCGGTTCCGGGGGGCCGGGGCCCACTCGAAGGCGTGGGTTATAGCACACGAAAATATGAGAATCGGGCGGAATTCTAGTTTTTTGGCCGTAAAACGCAAAAAATGAGGAACGATCACGACGGAGCGGTAAATATGGTTCCTTAGGTTGTATTTCATGGCCCGGAAAAGTTTTAGGCGATCGGGGTCCGGGGGCCCGTGCCCACTCAGAAGGCGTGGGCTATAAGCCCCCGAAAATATGAAAATCGGGCGGAATTCTTGTTTTTTGGCCGATAACGCAAAACAAAGAGGAACGATCATGTCGGGACAGTGACTATGGTTCCTTAGGTTGTATGTGATGACCCGGAAAATTTTTAGGCGATCCGGTTTTGGGGGGCCATGGCCCAATCGGAAGGTGTGGGCTATAGCACACGAAATTATGAGAATCGGGCAAAATTCTAGTTTTTTGGCCGTAAAATGCAAAACAACAAGGAGAGGTCATGGCGAGGCAGTGACTATGGTTCCTTAGGTCATATTTGATGGCCCTAAAATATTTTAGGCGATCCGGGTCCGGGGGCCTGCCCAGTGGGAATGCATGGGCTATACCACACGAAAATATGGGAATCGGGCGGAATTCTAGTTTTTTGGCTGTAAAATGCAAAACAAGAGGATCGGTCATGGAAATGCGGTGATTATGGTTCTCAATGTCGTATTTGATGGCCCTAAAAAATTTTAGGCGATCTGAATCCGGGGGCCCCGGCCCACTTGGAAGGCGTGGGCTATAGCACACGAAAATATTGGAATCGGGTCGTATAACGCAAAAAATGAGGAACGATCATGGCAGGGTGGTGACTATGGTTCCTTAGGTCATATTTGATGGCCTGGAAAGTTTTTAGGCGATCCGGGTCAGGGGGCCCAAGCCCACTCGGAAGGCGTGGGCTAAAGCACACGAAAATATTCGAATTAGGCGGAATTCTAGTTTTTTGGTCGTAAAAAGCAAAAACTTAAGAAAGATCATGGCGGGGCGGTGACTATGGTTCCTTAGGTCATATTTCATGGACCGGAAAAGTTTTAGGAGATCGGGGTCAGGGGGCCCGTGCCCACTTAGAAGGCGTGGGATAAAGCAAACGAAAATATGGGAATCAGGCGGAATTCAAGTTTTTGGCCGAAAATGCAAAACAACGCGGAACGGTCATGGCGGGGCAGTGACTATGGTTCCTTAGGTCGTATTTGATGGCCCGGAAAATTTTTATGCGATCCAGTTCTAGGGGGCCAGGGCCCACTCGGAAGGCGTGGGCTAGCACACCAAAATAGGAGAATCAGGCGGAATTCTAGTTTTTTGGCCGTAAAACGCAAAATATGAGGAACGATCATGGCGGAGCTGTAACTATGGTTCCTTAGGTCGTATTTCATTGCCCAGAAAAGTTTTAGGCGATCGAGGTCTGGAGGCCCGTGCCCACTCGGAAGGCGTGGGCTATAGCACACGAAAATATGGGAATCAAGCGGAATTCTAGTTTTTTTGTCCAAAACGCAAAAAAACGAGGAACGGTCATGGCGGGGCGGTGACTATGATTCCTTAGGTCGTATGTGATGGCCCGAAATTTTTTTAGGCGATCAGGTTCCGGGAGGCCAGGGCCCACTCGGAAGGCGTGGGCTATAGCACACGAAAATATGAGAATCGGGCGGAATTCTAGTTTTTTGGCCGTAAAATGCAAAACAACGAGGAGAGGTCATGGAGAGGAAGTGACTATGGTTCCTTTGGTCATATTTGATGGCCCTAAAATATTTTAGGCGATCCGGGTCCCGGGGCCTGCCCAGTGGGAATGCATGGGCTATACCACGCAAAAATATGGGAATCGGGCGGAATTCTAGTTTTTTGGCCGTAAAATGCAAAATAAGAGGATCGGTCATGGCAATGCGGTGATTATGGTTCTCAATGTCGTATTTGATGGCCCGAAAAATTTTTAGGCGATCCGAATCTTGGGGGCCCGGCCCACTCGGAAGGCGTGGGCGATAGCACACGAAAATATGGGAATCAGGCAGAATTCTTGTTTTTTGGCCGTAAAACGCAACAAATGAGCAATGATAATGGCGGGGCGGTGACTATGGTTCCTTAGGTCGTATTTGATGGCCCAAAAACATTTTAGGCGATGCGAGTCTGGGGGCCAGACCCACTTGTAAGGCCTCGGCTATAGCATACGAAAATATGGGAATCGGGCGGAATTCTAGCTTTTTGGCCGTAAAATGCAAAAAATTAGGAACGATCATGGCGGATCTGTAACTATGGTTCCTTACGTCGTATTTCATGGCCCGAAAAGTTTTAGACGATCGGGGTCCGGGGGCTAGCACCTACATGAAAATATGGGGATCGGGCGAAATTCTAGTTTTTTGGCTGGAAACACAAAAAAAAAGGAACGGTCATGGCAGGCCAGTGACTATGGTTCCTTAGGTCATATGTGATGGCCTGAAAAATTTTTAGGTGATCGAGTTCCAGGGGCCCGGGCCCACTCGAAGGCGTGGGCTATAGCACATGAAAATATGAGAATCGGGCGAAATTCTAGTTTTTTTGCTGTAAAATGCGAAACAACGAGGAGAGGTCATGGAGGGGCAGTGACTATGGTTCCTTAGGTCGTATTTGATGGCCCGGGAATATTTTAGGCGATCCGGGTCCGGGGGGCCTGCCCAGTGGGAATGCGTGGGCTATATCACACGAAAATATGGGAATCAGGCGGAATTCTAGTTTTTTGGCCGTAAAATGCAAAAGAAGAGGATCGGTCATGGCAAAGCGGTAATTATGGTTCTTAATGTCGTATTTGATGGCCCAAAAATTTTTTAGGCAATCCGAATCCGGGGGGCCCGACCCACTCGGAAGGCGTGGGCTTAAGCACACGAAAAAATGGGAATTGGGCGGAATTCTTGTTTTTTGGACATAAAACGCAAAAACTGAGCAACGATCATGGCGAGGCGGTGACTATGGTTCCTTAGGTCGTATTTGATGGCCCGGAACATTTTTATGCAATCCGGGTATGGGGGGCCCGGGCCCACTCGGAAGGCGTGGGCACGAATATATGGGCATCAGGTGGAATTCTAGATTTTTGGCCGTAAAATGCAAAAAATGAGGAACGAACACGGCAGAGCGGTAACTGTGGTTCCTTAGGTCGTATATCATGGCCCGGAAAAGTTTTAGACGATCCGAGTCTGGGGGGCCCGAGCCCATTCGGAAGGCGTGGGCTAAAGTATACGAAAATATGGGAATCGGGAGGAATTCTAGTTTTTTTGCCGTAAAACGTACAAAAAAGGAGGAATGGTCATGGCGGGGCGGTGACTATGGTTCCATAGGTCTTATTCTATGGCCCGAAACTTTTTTAGGTGATCCAGGTTCGGGGGACCTGGGCCCACTCGGAAGGAGTGGGCTATATCACTCAAAAATATGGATCAAATACGACATAAGGAACCATAGTCACCATTCCACTATGATCGTTCCTCATTTTTTGTGTTTTTCTGCCAAAAAACTAGAATTCCGCCCGATTCCCATATTTTCGTGTGCTATAGCCCACGCCTTCCGAGTGGGCCGGCCACCCCAGACTAGGATCGCCTAAAAGTTTTTTGGTCCATCAAATACGACCTAAGGAACCATAGTCACCGCACCGCCATGATCTTTCCCCATTTTTTGAATTGTTCGACCTAAAAACTAGAATTCCGCCTGATTTCCATATTTTCGTGTGCTATAGCTCACGCCTTCCCAGTGGGTAGGGCCCCCCGGAACCGGATCGCCTAAAACTTTTTCGGGCAATCAAATACGACTTAAGGAACCATAGTCACCGCCCCGCCATGACATTTCCTCATTTTTTGCATTTTACGGCCAAAAAACTAGAATTCAGCCCGATTTCCACATTTTAATTTGCTATAGCCCACGCCTTCCAAGTGGTCCCGGGACCCCCGGACCCCGATCACCTAAAATTTTTTCGGGACATCAAATAAGACCTAAGTAAGCATAGTCACCGCCCCGCCATGATTGTTCCTCAGTTTTTGCATTTTACGGCCAAAATATTAGAATTCCTCCCGATTCCCATATTTTCGTGTGCTAGCCCACGCCTTCAATTGGTCACGGAACCCCCGGACCCCGATCGCCTAAGATTTTTCCGGACCATCAAATACGATCTAAGGAACCATAGTCACCGCCCCGCCATGACCTTTCCTCATGTTTTGCATTTTACAGCCAAAAAACTACAATTCCGCCTGATTCCCATATTTTCGTGTGCGATAGCAAACCCATGCCTTCCGAGTGAGCCGGCCACCCCAGACTCGAATCGCCTAAAAGTTATTCGGTCCATCGAATACTACCTGAGGAACCATAGTCACCACCCCACCATGATCGTTCCTCATTATTTGCATTTTTTGGCAAAAAAAACTAGAATTCCGCCCGATTCCCATATTTTCGTGTGATATAGCCCACGCCTTTCAAGTGGTCCCGGGACCCCCAGACCCCGATCGCCTAAAAATTTTTCGGACCATCAAATAAGACCTAATGAACCATAGTAACCGCCCCGCCATGATCGTTTCTCATTTTTTGCATTTAACGGCCAAAAAACTAGTATTCTGCCCTATTCCCATATTTTCGTGTGCTATAGCCCACGCCATCCAAGTGGTCCTGGGACTCCCGAACCCCGATCGCCTAAATTTTTTTCCGGGCCATCAAATACGACCTAAGGAACCATAGTCACCGCCCCTCCATGATCGTTCCTCATTTTTTGCATTTTACGGACAAAAAACTAGAATTCCTCCTGATTCCCATATTTTTGTGAGCTATAGCCCTTGCCTTCCAAGTGGTCCTAGGATCCCCAGACCCCGATCGCCTAAAATTTTTCCAGGCCATCAAATACGACCTAAGGAACCATAGTCACCGCCCTGCCATGACCGTTTCTTCATTGTTTTCCGTTTTACAGCCAAAAACATATAATTCTGCCCGATTTCCATATTTTCATGTGCATAGCCCACGCCTTTCAAGTGGTCCCGGGACCTCTAGACCCCGATCGCCTAAAATTTTTCTGGACCATCAAATACAACCTATGGAACCATAGTCACCGCCCCACCATGATCGTTCCTCATTTTTTGCATTTTACGGCAAAAAACTAGAATTGTGCTTGATTCTCATATTTTCGTGTGATATAGCACACGCCTTCCAAGTGGTCCCGGACTCCGATCGCCTAAAGTTTTTCTGGGCCATCACATACGACCTAAGGAACCATAGTCACCGCCCCGCCATTATCGTTCCTCATATTTTGCTTTTTCCGGCCAAAAAACTAGAATTCCGCCTGATTCCCATATTTTCGTTTGCTATCCTTCCCAGTGGGTAGGGGCCCCCGGAACCGGATCGCCTAAAACTTTTCCGGGCAATCAAATACGACCTAAGGAACCATAGTCACCGCCCCTCCATGACATTTCCTCATTTTTTGCATTTTACGGCCAAAATATTAGAATTCAGCCCGATTTCCATATTTTCATTTGCTATGTCCCACGCCTTCCAAGTGGTCCCGGGACCCCCGGACCCCAATCACCTAAAAATTTTCCGGTCCATCAAATAAGACCTAAGTAACCATAGTCACCGCCCCGCCATGATCGTTCCTCAGTTTTTGCATTTTACGGCCAAAAAACTAGAATTCCGCCCGATTCCCATATTTTCGTGTGCTATAGCCCACGCCTTCCGAGTGAGCCGGCCACTAAAATAGTCACCGCCCCACCATGATCATTATATGGTCCATCGAATACTACCTAAGGAACCATAGTCACTGCCCCACCATGATCGCTCCTCATTTTTTGCATTTTTCGGCAAAAAAACTAGAATTCCGCCCGATTCCCATATTTTCGTGTGCTATAGCCCACGCCTTTCAAGTGGTCCCGGGACCCCCAGACCCCGATCGCCTAAAATTTTTCCGGACCATCAAATACGACCTAAGGAACCATAGTCACCACCCCGCCATGACCTTTGCTCATGTTTTGTAATTTACAGCCAAAACACTAGAATTCCGTCTGATTCCCATATTTTCGTGTGCTATAGCCCTCACCTTCCGTGTGGGCCAGGACCCCCGCACGCGGATCGCTTAAAAATTTTTCGGGCCATCAAATACGACCTTGAGAACCATAGATACCGCCCTGCCATGACCGTTCCTCGTTGTTTCGCATTTTACGGCCAAAAACCTAGAATTCCGCCCGATTCCCATATTTTCGTGTGCTATAGCTCACGCCTTCCAAGTGGTCCTTGGACCCCGATCGCCAAACATTTTTCCGGGCCATAAAATAAAACTTAAGGAACTATAGTCACCACCCCGCCATGATCGTTCCTCATTTTTTTGCCTTTTACGGCCAAAAAACTAGAATTCCGCCTGATTCCCATATTTTCTTGTGCTATAGCCCACACCTTCCAAGTGGTCCCCGGACCCCGATCCCCTAAAAATTTTTCGGGCCATCAAATACGACCTAAGAAACCATAGTCACCGCACCGCCATGATCGTTCCTCATTTTTTGCATTTACCGGCAAAAAAACTAGAATTCAGCCTGATTCCCATATTTTCGTGTGCTATAGCCCTCGCCTTCCAAGTGGTCCCTGGACCCCCAAACCCCGATCGCCTAAAAATTTTCCGGGCCATTACCATTCCTCATTTTTTGCATTTTTCGGCCAAAAAACTAGAATTATCTCCGATTCCCATATTTTCGTGTGCTGTCCCACACCTTGCCAATGGGTAGGGCCCCACGGAGCCAGATCGCCTAATATTTTTGCGGGCCATCAAATACGTCCTAAGGAACCATAGTCACCGCCCCGCCATGACCTATCCTCATTTTTTGCATTTTCGGCAAAAACCTAGAATTTCGCTCGACTCCCATATTTTCGTGTGCCATAGACCAGGCCTTCCAAGTGGTCCTGAGACTCCCGGACCCCGATCGCCTAAAATTTTTTCGGGCCATCAAATACAACCTAAAGAGCCATAGTAACCACCCTGCCATTACCGTTCCTCCTCTTTTTGCGTTTTACTGCCAAAAAACTAGAATTCCGCCCGATTCCCATATTTTCGTGGGCAATAACCCACGCCTTCCGAGTGGGCCAGCCCCCCCAGATTGTGATCGCCTAAAATTTTTTCGGGCCATAAAATACGACCTAAGGAACCATAGTCACTGCACCGCCGTTCCCCATTTTTTGAATTTTTCGGCCTAAAAACTAGAATTCCGCCCGATTCCCATATTTTTGTGTGCTATAGCCCATCCCTTCCAAGTGGTCCCGGGACCACCGGACCCCGGATCGCCTAAAAGTTTTCCAGGCCATCAAATACGACCTAAGGAACCATAGTCACCGAACCTCCATGATCGTTCCTCATATTTTTGCATTTTTCGGCCAAAAAACTAGAATTACGCCTGATTCCTATATTTTCGTGTGCTACCTTCGCCTTCCGAGTGGTCCCGGGCCCCCTGGACCCCGATCGCATAAAATTTTCCCGGGCCATAAAATATGACCTAAGGAACTATAGTCACCGCCCCGCCATGATCGTTCCTCATTTTTTGCATTTTTCAGCAAAAAAACTAGAATTTCGCCCGATTCCCATATTTTCGTGTGCTATCGCCCACGCATTTCAATTGATCCCGGGACTCCCGGACCCCGATCGACTAAACTATTTCCGGGGCATCAAATACGACCTAAGGAACCATAGTCAACGCCCCTCCATGATCGTTCCCTCATATTTTGTATTTTACGGCCAAAAAACTAGAATTCCGCATGATTCCCATATTTACTTTTGCTATAGCCCACGCCTTCCAAGTGGTCCAGGACCCCCAGACCCCGTTCGCCTAAAAAAATTTCGGACCATCAAATACGACCTAAGGAACCATAGTCACCGCCCCGCCATGACCTTTCCTCATATTCTGAATTTTACATCCAAAAAACTAGAATTCCGCCCGATTCCCATATTTTCATGTGCTATAGTCCACGCCTTCCAAGCGGTCCAGGGACCCTCGGACCCCGATCGCTTAAAATTTTTTAGGGCCAGAAAATATGACCTAAAGAACCATAGTCACCACCCTGCCATGATCGTTCCTCATTTTTTTGCGTTTTTCGGCCAAAAACCTAAAATTTCGCCTGATTCCCATATTTTCGTTTGATATAGCCCACGCCTTCCCAATGGATAACCCCCCCGGGAGCCGGATTGCCTAAAATTTTTCCAGGCCATCAAATACGACCAAAGGAACCATGGTCACTGCCCCGCCATGACCTTTCCACTTTTTTTGCATTTTATGGCAAAAAAATTAGAATTCCACCCGATTCCCATATTTTCGTGTGCTATAGCCCACGCCTTCCAAGTGGTCCCGAGACGCCCGAACCCTGATCGCCTAAAATTTTTCTGGGCCATCAAATACGACCTAAGGAACCATAGTCACCTCCCTGCCATGATCGTTCCTATTGTTTTGCATTTTTCAAGAAAAAATCTAGAATTCCACCTGATTCCCATGTTTTCGTGTGCTATAGCCCACGCCTTCCGTGTAAGCCGGCGCCCGCCGGACTCCATTCGCCTAAAAATTTTCTGGGCCATCCAATACGATATAAGGAACCATAGACACCGCCTCACCATGATCGTTCATCATTTTTTGCATTTTTCGCCCAAAAAACAAGAATTCCGCCCGATTCCCATATTTTCATGTGCAATAGCCCACGCCTTTCGAGTGGGCCAGCCCCCCCCCAAACTGTGATCGCCTAAAAAAAATTCGGGCCATCAAATACAACCTAAGGAACCATAGTCACTGCACCGCCATGATCGTTCCCCATTTTTTGAATTTTTCGGCCAAAAAACTAGAATTCCGCCCGATTCCCATATTTTTGTGTGCTATAGCCCACCCCTTCCAAGTGGTCCCGGGACCACCGGACCTCGGATCGCCTAAAAGTTTTCTGGGCCATCAAATATGACCAAAGGAACCATGGTCACTTCCCCATCTTGACCTTTCTTCATTTTTTGCATTTTATGGCAAAAAAACTAGAATTCCGCGCGATTCCCATATTTTCGTGTGCTATAGCCCACGCCTTCCAAGTGGTCCCGGGACCCCCAGACTCCGGATCGCCTAAAATTTTTCTGGGCCATCAAATACGACCTAATGAACCATAGTCATCGCCCCGCCATGATCATTCCTCATGTTTAGCGTTTTTTGGTAAAAAAACTAGAATTCCGCGCGATTCCCATATTTTCGTGTGCTATAGCCCACGCATTCCGAGTGGTCCAGGGCCCCCCGGACCCCGATCGCCTAAAAATTTTCCATACCATCAAATACGACCTAAGGAACCATAGTCACCGTCTCGCCATGATCGTTCTTCATTTTTTGCAATTTACGGCCGAAAAACTAGAATTCCGCGCGATTCCCATATTTTCTTGTGCTATAGCCCACGCATTCCGAGTGTTCCCGGGCCCCCTGGACCCCGATCGCCTAAAATTTTTTTGTACCAAAAGATACGACCTAAGGAACCATAGTCATCGCCCCCCCATGATCGTTCCTCATATTTTGCGTTTTTGGCCAAAAACTAGAATCCCGCACGATTCCCATATTTTTGTGTGCGCCCACGCCTTCCGAGTGGGCCGACCTCCCCCGACTCGGATCGCCTAAAAAGTTTTCGGGCCAACAAATACGACCTAAGGAACCATAGTCACCGCCCCACCATGAACGTTCCTCATTTTTTGCATTTTACGGCCAAAATAACTAGAATTCCACTTGATTCCCATATTTTCGTGTGCTATAGCCCACGCCTTCCCAGTGGGTAGCCCCCCGGAACCCGATTGCCTAAAATTTTTCCAAGCCATCAAATAAGACCTAAGGAACCATAGTCACCGACCCGCCATGACCTTTCCTCATTTTTTGCATTTTACGGCCAAAAAACTAGAATTCTGCCCGATTCCCATATTTTCGTGTGTTATAGCCCATGCCTTCCCAGTGGTCCCGGGACGCCCGGGCCCTAATCGCCGAAAATTTTTCTTGGCCATCAAATACGACTTAAGGAACCATAGTCACCGCCCCGCCATCATTGTTCCTAATGTTTTGCGTTTTTTGCGAAAATATCTTGAATTTCACCCGATTCCCATATTTTCGTGTGCTATAACCCACGCCTTCCGTGTGGGCCAGCCCCCCGGACTCGGTTCGTCTAAAAATTTTTCGGGCCATAAAATACGACATGATGTACTATAGTCACCGCTCCACCATGATCGTTCCTCATTTTTGTGTTTTTCTTCAAAAAAAACTAGAATTCCGCCTTATTCCCATATTTTCTTGTGCTATAGCCCACGCCTTACAAGTGGGTCGTCCACCCAATACTCGGATCGCATAAAAGTATTTCGGTCCATCAAATACGAATTAAGGAACCATAGTTACCGCACCAACATCATCGTTCCCCATTTTTTGAATTTTTCAGCCTAAAAACTAGAATTCCGCCCGATTCCCATATTTTCGTGTTCTATAGCTCACACCTTCCCAGTGGGTAGGGCCCCCCGAAATCGGATCGCCTAAATTTTTTTCGGGCAATCAAATACGACCTAAGGAACCATAGTCACCGCCCCGCCATGACATTTACTCATTTTTGGCATTTTACGGCCAAAACACTAGAATTATGCCCGATTCCCCATATTTTCGTGTGCTAGCCCACTCCTTCAAGTGGTCCCGGAACCCCCGGACCCCGATCGCCTAAGATTTTTTTAGACCATAAAATACGACCTAAGGAACCATAGTCACCGCCCCACCATGACCTTTCCTCATGTTTTGCATTTTACAGCCAAAAAACTAGAATTCCGCCCGATTCCCATATTTTCGTGTGCTATATAGCCCACGCCTTCCGAGTGGGCGTGGGCGAGCCCGAACGTCTAAAAATTTTCCGGGCCATGAAATACGACCTAAAGAAGCATAGTTACCGCCCCGCCATTACCATTCCTCATATTTTGCGTTTTACGGCCAAAATATTAGAATTTTGCCTGATTCCCATATTTTCGTGTGCTATAGCCCACGCCTTCCAAGTGGTCCCGGGACTCCCGGACCCCGATCGCCTAAAATTTTTACGGGCCATTAAATACGACCTAAGGAACCATAGTCACCGCCCCGCCATGATCGTTCCTCATATTTTGCTTTTTGGGCCAAAAAACTAGAAGTTTGCATGATTCCCATATTTTCGTTTGCTATAGCCCACGCCTCCCCAGTGGGTAGGGCCCCCCGGAACTGGATTGCCTAAAACAATTTTGGGCCATCAAATACGACCTAAGGAACCATAGTCACCACCCCGCCATGACCTTTCCTCATGTTTTGCATTTTACGGCCAAAACACTAGAATTCCGTCCGATTCCCATATTTGCGTGTGCTATAGCCCACACATTCCGAGTGGGCCAGGACCCCCGGATGCGGATTGCTTAAAAAATTTTCGGGCCATCAAATACGACCTTGAGAACCATAGATACCGCCCTGCCATGACCGTTCCACGTTGTTTTGCGTTTTAATTTTTCCGGGCCATCAAATAAAACTTAAGGAACCATAGTCACCACCCCGCCATGATCGTTCCTCATTTTTTGCATATTACGGCCAAAAAACTAGAATTCCTCCCGATTCCCATATTTTCGTGTGCTACAGCCCACGCCTTCCAAGTGGTCCCAGGACCCCGATCCGCTCAAATATTTTTGGGCCATCATATACGACCTAAGGAACCATAATCACCGCATCGCCATGATCGTTCCTCATTTTTTGCATTTTCCGGCAAAAAAACTAGAATTCCGCCCGATTCCCATATTTTCGTGTGCAGCCCACGCCTTCCAAGTGGTCCCAGGACCCCCGGACCCCGATCGCCTAAAATTTTTCAGGGCCATAAAATACGACCTAAAGAACAATAGTCACTGCTCCGCCATGATTATTCCTCATTTTTTGCATTTTTCAGCAAAAAAACTAGAATTTCGCCCGATTCCCATATTTTCTTGTGCTATAGCCCTCGCCTTCCGAGTGGTCCCGGGCACCCCTGAAGCCGATCGCATAAAATGTTTCGGAGCCATCAAATACGACCTAAGGAACCTTAGTCACCGCCCCGCCATGATCGTTCCTCATTTTTTGCGTTTTTCAGCAAAAAAACTAGAATTCCGCCCGATTCCCATATTTTTGTGTGCTATATAGCCCACGCCTTCCAAGTGGTCCCGGGACTCCGGGACCCCCGGATCATCTAAAAGTTTTCTGGTCCATCAAATACGACTTAATGAACCATATTCACTGCCTCTCCATGATCATTCCTCATGTTTTGCGTTTTTCGGTCAAAAAACTAGAATTCCGCGCGATTCCCATATATTGGTGTGCTATAGCCCACGCATTCCGATTGGTCCCGGGCCCCACAGACCCCGATCGCCTAAAATTTTTCCGTACCATAAAAAAAGACTTAAGGAACCATAGTCATCGTCCTGCCTTGATCGTTCCTCATATTTGGCATTATTTGGCCAAAAAACTAGAATTCCGCCCCATTCCCATATATTCGTTTGCAATATCCCACGCCTTCAAGTGGTCCGGGGACACCACGGACCCCGATAGCCTAAAATTTTCCGGGCCATCGAATACGACCTAAGGAACCATAGTCACCTCCCCGCCATGATCGTTCCTCATTTATTGAATTTTTCTGCCAAAAAACTATAATTTCGCCCGATTCCCATATTTTCGTTTGTTATAACCCACGCGTTTCAAGTGGTCCCGGGACCCCCGGACCCCGAACGACTAACATTTTTTCGGGCCATCCAATACGACCTAAGGAACCATAGTCACCGACCCCGCCATGAGCTTTCCTCATGTTTTGCATTTTACGGCAAAAAAACTAGAATTATGCCCGATTCCCATATTTTCGTGTGCTAGCCCACACCTTCAAGTGGCGCCGAAATCCCCGGACCCCGATCGCCTAAGATTTTTCCGGACCATAAAATACGACCTAAGGAACCATAGTCACCGCCCCTCCATGACCTTTCCTCATGTTTTGCATTTTACGGCAAAAAAACTAGAATTCCGCTCGATTCCCATATTTTCGTGTGCTAGCCCACGCCTTCCGAGGGGGCGTGTGCTCCCGGACCCCGAACGTCTAAAAAGTTTCCGGGCCATGAAATATGACCTAAAGAACCATAGTTACCGCCCCTCCATTACCATTCCTCATAGTTTCCATTTTACGGCCAAAAAAATTACAATTTTGCTTGATTCCCATATTTTCGTGTGCTATAGCCCACGCCTTCCAAGTGGTCCCGGGACTCCCGGACCCCGATCGCCTAAAATTTTTACGAGCCATTAAATACGACCTAAGGAACCATATTCACCACCCCTCCATGATCATTCCTCATATTTTGCTTTTTTGGGCCAAAAAACTAGAAGTTTGCATGATTCCCATATTTTCGTTTGCTATAGCCCACGCCTCCCCAGTGGGTAAGGCCCTCCGGAACTGGATTGCCTAAAATATTTTTGTGCCATCAAATAACACCTAAGGAACCATAGTCACCACCCCGCCATGACCTTTCCTCATGTTTTGCATTTTACGGCCAAAACACTAGAATTCCGTCTGATTCCCATATTTGCGTGTGCTATAGCCCACACATTCCGAGTGGGCCAGGACCCCCAGATGCGGATTGCTTAAAAAATTTTCGTGCCATCAAATACGACCTTGAGAACCATATATACCGCCCTGCCATGACCGTTCCACGTTGTTTTGCGTTTTAATTTTTTCGGGCCATCAAATAAGACTTAAGGAACCATAGTCACCACCCCGCCATGATCGTTCCTCATTTTTTGTATTTTACGGCGAAAAAACTAGAATTCCGCCCGATTTCCATATTTTCGTATGCTATAGCCCACGCCTTCCAAGTGGTCCCAGGATCCCTGAACCCCGATCCCCTAAAAATTTTTCGGGCCATCATATACGACCTAAGGAACCATAGTCATCGCACCGCAGAGATCATTCCTCATTTTATGCATTTTTCGGCAAAAAAACTAGAATTCCGCCCGATTCCCATATTTTCGTGTGCTATAGCCCACGCCTTCCAAGTGGTCCCGGGACCTCCGGACCCCTATCGCCTAAAATTTTTCAGGGCCATATAATACGATATAAAGAACAATAGTCAGTGCTCCGCCATGATTATTCCTCATTTTTCACATTTTTCGGCCAAAAAACTAGAATTACGCCTGATTCCCATATTTTCGTGTGCCATAGCCCTCGCCTTCCGAGTGGTCCCGGGCCCCCTGGACCCCGATCCCATAAAAAATTTTCGGGCCATCATATACGACCTAAGGAACCTTAGTCGCCGCACCGCCATGATTGTTCCTCATTTTTTTGCGTTTTTCGACAAAAAAACTAGAATTCCGCCAGATTCCCATATTTTCGTGTGCTATATAGCCCATGCCTTCCAAGTGGTCCCGGGACCCCAGACCCCCGGATCACCTAAAATTTTTCTGGTCCGTCAAATACGACCTAATGAACCATAGTCACCGCTCCGCCATGATTATTACTCATTTTTTGTATTTTTCGGCCAAAAAACTAGAATTCCGCCCCATTCCCATATTTTCGTGTGCTATAGCCCACACATTCCGAGTGGGCCAGGACCCCCGGATGCGGATTGCATAAAAACATTTCGGGCCATCAAATACGACCTTGAGAACCATAGATACCGCCCTGCCATGACCGTTTCTCATATTTGGCATTTTTTGGCCAAAAAACTAGAATTCTACCCGATTCCCATATTTTCGTGTGTGCCCTCGCTTTCCGAGTGGGCCGGCCCCCGCGGACTCGGATAGCCTAAAATTTTTTCGGGCAATCAAATACGTCCTAAGGAACCATAGTCACCGTCCTGTCATGATCGTTCCTCATTCTTTGCATTTTACGGCCAAAAAACTAGAATTCCACCCGATTCCCATATTTTCGTTTGCAATAGCCCACGCCTTCCAAGTGGTCCTGGGACACCCCGGACTCCGATAGCCTAAAATTTTCTGGGCCATCAAATACGACCTAAGAAACCATAGTCACAGCCCCGCCATGACCGTTCCTCATTTTTTTGTGATTTACGACCAAAAAACTAGAATTCCGCTTGATTCCCATATTTTCGTGTGCTATAACCCGCGCATTCCAAGTGGTCCCGGGACCCCCGGAGTCTGATCACCTAAAACTTTTTCGGGCCATCAAATAAGACCTATGGAACCATAGTCACCGCCCCACTATGATCGTTCCTCAATTTTTACATTTTACGGCCAAAACAATTGATTTCCGCCTGATTCCCATATTTTCGTGTACTATATAGCCCACACCTTCCAAGTGGTCCCAGGACCTCCGGACATAGATCGCCTAAAAAATTTTTGGGCCATCAAAT
This sequence comes from Nicotiana tabacum, assembly GCF_000715075.1. Taxonomy (NCBI): domain Eukaryota; kingdom Viridiplantae; phylum Streptophyta; class Magnoliopsida; order Solanales; family Solanaceae; genus Nicotiana; species Nicotiana tabacum. The sequence continues at coordinate 144,095 of NW_027438375.1, read as the reverse complement.
AAGACCTAAGGAACCATAGTCACCTCCCCGCCATGATCGTTCCTCATTTTTTGAATTTTTCGGCCAAAAAACTATAATTCCGTCCGATTCTCATATTTTCGTTTGCCCACGCCATTCAAATGGACCCGGGACCCTCGGACCCCGAATGCCTAACATTTTTCCGGGACATCCAATACGACATAAGGAACCATAGTCACCGACCCCGCCATGAGCTTTCCTCATGTTTTGCATTTTACGGCCAAAAAACTAGAATTATGCCCGATTCCCATATTTTTCGTGTGCTAGCCCACGCCTTCAAGTGGTCCCGGAAACCCCGGACCCCGATCGCCTAAGATTTTTCCGGACCATAAAATACGACCTAAGGAACCATAGTCACCGCCCCGCCATGACCTTTCCTCATGTTTTGCATTTTACGGCCAAAAAACTAGAATTCCGCCCGATTCCCATATTTTTGTGTGCTATACGCCTTCCAAGTGTGCGTGGGCCCCCGGACCCCGAATGTCTAAAAATTTTCCGGGCAATGAAATACGACCTAACGAACCATAGTTACCGCCCCGCCATTACCATTCCTCATATTTTGCGTTTTACGGCCAAAAAATTAGAATTTCGCCTGATTCCCATATTTTCGTGTGCTATAGCCCACGCCTTCCAAGTGGTCCCGGGACTCCGGGACCCCGATCGCCTAAAATTTTTTCGGTCCATCAAATACGACCTAAGGAACCATAGTCACCGCCCCGCCATGATCGTTCCCCATATTTTGCTTTTTTGGGCCAAAAAACTAGTAGTTTGCATGATTCCCATATTTTTGTTTACTCCCACGCCTCCCCAGTGGGTAAGGGGCCCCCGGAACTGGATTCCCTAAAAAACTTTCGGGCCATTAAATACGACCTAAGGAACCATAGTCACCACCCCGCCATGACCTTTCCTCATGTTTTGCATTTTACGGCCAAAACACTAGAATTTCGTCCGATTCCCATATTCGCGTGTGCTATAGCCCACACATTCCGAGTAGGCCAGGATCCCCGGACGCGGATTGCTTAAAAAAATTTCGGGACATCAAATACGACCTTGAGAACCATAGATGCCGCCCTACCATGATCGTTCAACGTTGTTTTGCGTTTTAATTTTTTCGGGCCATCAAATAAGACTTAAGGAACCATAGTCACCATCCCGCCATGATCATTCCTCATTTTTTACATTTTACGGCCAAAACAATAGATTTCCGCGTGATTCCCATATTTTCGTGTGCTATATAGCCCACACCTTCAAGTGGTCACGGAACCCCCGGACCCCGATCGCCTAAGATTTTTCCGGACCATAAAATACGACCTAAGGAACCATAGTCACCGCCCCGCCATGACCTTTCCTCATGTTTTGCATTTTACGGCCAAAAAACTAGAATTCCGCCCGATTCCCATATTTTTGTGTGCTATACGCCTTCCAAGTGTGCGTGGGCCCCGGACCCCGAACGTCTAAAAATTATTTGGGCCATGAAATACGACCTAACGAACCATAGTTACCGCCCCGCCATTACCATTCCTCATATTTTGCGTTTTACGGCCAAAAAATTAGAATTTCGCCTGATTCCCATATTTTCGTGTGCTATAGCCCACGCCTTCCAAGTGGTCCCGGGACTCCAGGACCCCGATCGCCTAAAATTTTTCCGGGCCATCAAATCCGACCTAAGGAACCATAGTCACCGCCCCGCCATGATCGTTCCTCATATTTTGCTTTTTTGGGCCAAAACACTAGAAGTTTGCATGATTCCCATATTTTCGTTTACTATAGGCCACCCCTCCCCAGTGGGTAGGGGCCCCCGGAACTGGATTCCCTAAAAAACTTTCGGTCCATTAAATACGACCTAAGGAACCATAGTCACCACCCCGCCATGACCTTTCCTCATGTTTTGCATTTTACGGCCAAAACACTAGAATTCCGTACGATTCCCATATTTGTGTGTGCTATAGCCCACACATTCCGAGTGGGCCAGGATCCCCGGACGCGGATTGCTTAAAAAATTGTCGGGCCATCAAATACAACCTTGAGAACCATAGATACCGCCCTCTAATGACTGTTCCACGTTGTTTTACGTTTTAATTTTTACGGGCCATCAAATAAGACTTAAGGAACCATAGTCAGCATCCCGCCATGATCGTTCCTCATTTTTTGCATTTTACGGCCAAAAAACTAGAATTCCGCCCGATTCCCAAATTTTCGTGTGCTATAGCCCACGCCTTCCAAGTGGTCCCGGGACCCCCGGACCCCGATCGCCTAAAATTTTTCAGCGCCATAAAATACGACCTAAAGAACAATAGTCACTGCTCCGCCATGATTATTCCTCATTTTTTGTATTTTTCGGCCAAAAAACTAGAATTCCGCCCCATTCCCATATTTTCGTGTGCTATAGCCCACGCATTCCGACTGGTCCCGGGCCCCACGGACCCCGATCGCCTAAAATTTTTCCGTACTATAAAAAAAGACTCGAGGAACCATTGTCACTGCCCCTCCTTGATCATTCCTCATATTAGGCATTTTTTGGCCAAAAAACTAGAATTCCGCCCAATTCCCATATTTTCGTGTGTGCCCACGCCTTCCGAGTGGGCCGGGCCCCCGGACTCGGAACGCCTAAAATTTTTTCGGGCAGTCAAATACGTCCTAAGGAACCATAGTCACCGTTCCGTCATGATCGTTCCTCATTCTTTGCATTTTACGGCCAAAAAACTAGAATTCCACCCGATTCCCATATTTTCGTTTGCAATAGCCCACGCCTTCCAAGTGGTCCTGGGACACCCCGGACCCCGATAGCCTAAAATTTTTGGGGCCATCAAATACGACCTAAGAAACCATAGTCACAGCCCCGCCATGACCGTTCCTCATTTTTTTGTGATTTACGACCATAAAAGTAGAATTCCGCTTGATTCCCATATTTTCGTGTGCTATAGCCCGCGCATTACAAGTGGTCCCGGGACCCCTGGACTCCGATCACCTAAAAAATTTTCGGGCCATCAAATAAGACCTAAGGAACCATAGTCACCGCCCTACTATGATCGTTCCTCAATTTTTATATTTTACGGCCAAAATAATAGATTTCCGCCTGATTCCCATATTTTCGTGTGCTATATAGCCCACACCTTCCAAGTGGTCCCGGGATCTCCGGACACCGATCGCCTAAAAACTTTCTGGGCCATCAAAAAAGACCTAAGGAACCATAGTCACCTCCCCGCCATGATCGTTCCTCATTTTTTGAATTTTTCGTCAAAAAAACTATAATTTCGTCCGATTCCCATATTTTCGTTTGCCCACGCCTTTCAAGTGGTCCCGGGACCCTCAGAACCCGAACGCCTAACATTTTTCCGGGCCATCCAATACGACCTAAGGAACCATAGTCACCGACCCCACCATGAGCTTTCCTCATGTTTTGCATTTTACGGCCAAAAATCTAGAATTATGCCCGATTCCCATATTTTCGTGTGCTAGCCCACGCCTTCAAGTGGTCCCGGAACCCCCGGACCCCGATAGCCTAAGATTTTTCCGGACCATAAAATACGACCTAGGGAACCATAGTCACCGCCCCGCCATGACCTTTCCTCAGGTTTTGCATTTTACGGCCAAAAAACTAGAATTCCGCCCGATTCCCATATTTTCGTGTGCTATAGCCAACGCCTTCCAAGTGTGCGTGGGCCCCCGGACCCCAAATGTCTAAAAATTTTCCGGGCCATGAAATACGACCTAAAGAACCATAGTTACCGCCCCGCCATTTCCATTCCTCATATTTTGCATTTTACGGCCAAAAAATTAGAATTTCGCTTGATTCCCTTATTTTCGTGTGCACACGCCTTCCAAGTGGTCCCGGGACTCCGGGACCCCGATCGCCTAAAATTTTTCCGGGCCATCAAATACGACCTAAGGAACCATAGTCACCGCCCCGCTATGATCGTTCCTCATATTTTGCTTTTTTGGGCCAAAAAACTAGAAGTTTGCATGATTCCCATATTTTCGTTTACTATAGCCCACGCCTCCCCAGTGGGTAGGGGCCCCCGGAACTGGATTCCCTAAAAAAATTTCGGGCCATTAAATACGACCTAAGGAACCATAGTCACCACCCCGCCATGACCTTTCCTCATGTTTTGCATTTTACGGCCAAAACACTAGAATTCCGTCCGATTCCCATATTTGTGTGTGCTATAGCCCACACATTCCGAGTGGGCCAGGATCCCCGGACGCGGATTGCTTAAAAAATTTTCGGGCCATCAAATACGACCTTGAGAACCATAGATACCGCCCTACAATGACTGTTCCACGTTGTTTAGCGTTTTAATTTTTTCGGGCCATCAAATAAGACTTAAGGAACCATAGTCACCATCCCGCCATGATCGTTCCTCATTTTTTGCATTTTACGGCCAAAAAACTAGAATTCCGCCCGATTCTCAAATTTTCGTGTGCTATAGCCCACGCTTTCCAAGTGGTCCCAGGACCCCTGGAACCCGATCCCCTAAATGTTTTTCGGGCCATCATATACGACCTAAGGAACCATAGTCACCGCACCGCCATGATCGTTCCTCATTTTTTGCATTTCCCGGCAAAAATACTAGAATTCCGCCCGATTGCCATATTTTCGTGTGCTATAGCCCACGCCTTCCAAGTGGTCCCGGGACCCCCGGACCCCGATCGCCTAAAATTTTTCAGGGCCATAAAAGATGACCTAAAGAACAATAGTCACTGCTCCGCCATGATTATTCCTCATTTTTTGTATTTTTCGGCCAAAAAACTAGAATTCCGCCCCATTCCCATATTTTCGTGTGCTATAGCCCACGCATTCCGACTGGTCCCGGGCCCCACGGACCCCGATCGCCTAAAATTTTTCCGTACCATAAAAAAAGACTTAAGGAACCATAGTCACTGCCCCACCTTGATTGTTCCTCATATTATGCATTTTTTGGCCAAAAAACTAGAATTCCGCCCGATTCCCATATTTTCGTGTGTGCCCACGCCTTCCGAGTGGGTCGGGCCCCCCGGACTCGGAACGCCTAAAATTTTTTCGGGCAATCAAATACGTCCTAAGGAACCATAGTCACCGTCCCGTCATGATCGTTCCTCATTCTTTGCATTTTACGGCCAAAAAACTAGAATTCCACCCGATTCCCATATTTTCGTTTGCAATAGCCCACGCCTTCCAAGTGGTCCTGGGATACCCCGGACCCCAATAGCCTAAAATTTTCTGGGCCATCAAATACGACCTAAGAAACCATAGTCACAGTCCCGCCATGACCGTTCCTCATTTTTTTGTGATTTACGGCCAAAAAACTAGAATTCCGCTTGATTCCCATATTTTCGTGTGCTATAGCCCACGCATTACAAGTGGTCCCGGGACCCCCAGACTCCGATCACCTAAAAATTTTTCGGGCCATCAAATAAGACCTAAGGAACCATAGTCACCACCCTACTATGATCGTTCCTCAATTTTTATATTTTACGGCCAAAACAATAGATATCCGCCCGATTCCCATATTTTCGTGTGCTATATAGCCCACACCTTCCAAGTGGTCCCGAGATCTCTGGACACCGATCGCCTAAAAAATTTCTGGGCCATCAAATAAGACCTAAGGAACCATAGTCACCTCCCCGCCATGATCGTTCCTCATTTTTTGAATTTTTCGGCAAAAAACTATAATTCCGTCTGATTCCCATATTTTCGTTTGCCCACGCCTTTCAAGTGGTCCCGGTACCCTCGGACCCCGAACGCCTAACATTTTTCCGGGCCATCCAATACGACTTAAGGAACCATAGTCACCGACCCCGCCATGAGCTTTCCTCATGTTTTGCATTTTACGGCCAAAAAACTAGAATTATGCCCGATTCCCATATTTTCGTGTGCTAGCCCACGCCTTCAAGTGGTCCCGGAACCCCCGGACCCCGATCGCCTAAGATTTTTCTGGACCATAAAATACGACCTAAGGAACCATAGTCACCGCCCCGCCATGACCTTTCCTCATGTTTTGCATTTTACGGCCAAAAAACTAGAATTCCGCCCGATTCCCATATTTTTGTGTGCTATAGCCCACGCCTTCCAAGTGTGCAAGGGCCCCCGGACCCCGAACGTCTAAAAATTTTCCGGGCCATGAAATACGACCTAAAGAACCATAGTTACCGCCCCGCCATTACCATTCCTCATATTTTGCGTTTTACGGCCAAAAAATTAGAATTTCGCCTGATTCCCATATTTTCGTGTGCTATAGCCCACGCCTTCCAAGTGGTCCCGGGACTCCGGGACCCCGATCGGCTAAAATTTTTCCGGGCCATCAAATACGACCTAAGGAACCATAGTCACTCCCCGCCATGATCGTTCCTCATATTTTGCTTTTTTGGGCCAAAAAACTAGAAGTTTGCATGATTCCCATATTTTCGTTTACTATAGCCCAAGCCTCCCCAGTGGGTAGGGGCCCCCGGAACTGGATACCCTAAAAATATTTCGGGCCATTAATTATGACCTAAGGAACCATAGTCACCACCCCGCCATGACCTTTCCTCATGTTTTGCATTTTACGGCCAAAACACTAGAATTCCGTCCGATTCTCATATTTGCGTGTGCTATAGCCCACACATTCCAAGTGGGCCAGGATCCCCGGACGCGGAATGCTTAAAAAAATTTCGGGCCATCAAATACGACCTTGAGAACCATAGATACCGCCCTACCATGACCATTCCACGTTGTTTTGCGTTTTAATTTTTTCGGGCCATCAAATAAGACTTAAGGAACCATAGTCACCACCCCGCCATGATCGTTCCTCATTTTTTGCATTTTACGGCCAAAAAACTAGAATTCCGCCCGATTCCCAAATTTTCGTGTGCTATAGCCCACGCCTTCCAAGTGGTCCCAAGACCCTTGGACCCCGATAACCTAAAATTTTTTCGGGCCATCATATACGACCTAAGGAACCATAGTCACCGCACCGCCATGATCGTTCCTCATTTTTTGCATTTCCCGACAAAAAAACTAGAATCCGCCCGATTCCCATATTTTCGTGTGCTATAGCCCACGCCTTCCAAGTGGTCCCGGGACCCCCGGACCCCGATCGCCTAAATTTTTTTAGGGCCATAAAATACGATCTAAAGAACAATAGTCACTGCGCCGCCATGATTATTCCTCATTTTTTGTATTTTTCGGCCAAAAAACTAGATTTCCGCCCCATTCCCATATTTTCGTGTGCTATAGCTCACGCATTCCGACTGGTCCCGGGCCCCACAGACCCTGATCGCCTAAAATTTTTCCGTACCATAAAAAAAGACTTAAGGAACCATAGTCACCGTCCGATTCCCATATTTTCGTGTGTGCCCACGCCTTCCGAGTGGGCCGCCCCCCCCGGACTCGGATCGCCTAAAAATTTTTCGGGCAATCAAATACGTCCTAAGGAACCATAGTCACCGTCCCCTCATGATCGTTCCTCATTCTTTGCATTTTACGGCCAAAAAACTAGAATTCCACCCGATTCCCATATTTTCGTTTGCAATAGCCCACGCCTTCCAAGTGGTCCTGGGACACCCCGGACCCCGATAGACTAAAATTTTTTGGGCAATCAAATACGACCTAAGAAACCATAGTCACAGCCCCGCCATGACCGTTCCTCATTTTTTTTGGTGATTTACGGCCAAAAAACTAGAATTCCGCTTGATTCCCATATTTTTGTATGCTATAGCCCGCGCATTCCAAGTGGTCCCGGGACCCCCGGACTTTGATCACATAAAATTTTTTCGGGCCATCAAATAAGACCTAAGGAACCATAGTCACCGCCCCACTATGATCGTTCCTCAATTTTTACATTTTACGGCCAAAACAATAGATTTCCGCCCGATTCCCATATTTTCGTTTGCTATATAGCCCACACCTTCCAAGTGGTCCCGGGGACCTCCGGACACCGATCGCCTAAAAATTTTCTGGGCCATCAAATAAGACCTAAGGAACCATAGTCACCTCCCCGCCATGATCGTTCCTCATTTTTTGAATTTTTCGGCCAAAAAACTATAATTCCGTCCGATTACCATATTTTCGTTTGCCCACGCCTTTCATGTGGTCCCGGGACCCTTGGACCCCGAACGCCTAACATTTTTCCGGGCCATCCAATACGACCTAAGGAACCATAGTCACCGATCCCGCCATGAGCTTTCCTCATGTTTTGCATTTTACGGCCAAAAAACTAGAATTATGCCCGATTCCCATATTTTCGTGTGCTAGCCCACGCCTTCAAGTGGTCCCGGAACCCCCGGACCCCGATCGCCTAAGATTTTTCCGGACCATAAAATACGACCTAAGGAACCATAGTCACCGCCCCGCCATGACCTTTCCTCATGGTTTGCATTTTACGGCCAAAAAACTAAAATTCCGCCCGATTCCCATATTTTCGTGTGCTATAGCCCACGCCTTCCAAGTGTGCGTGGGCCCCCGGACCCCGAACGTCTAAAAATTTTCCGGGCCATGAAATACGACCTAAAGAACCATAGTTACCGCCCCGCCATTACCATTCCTCATATTTCGTGTTTTACGGCCAAAAAATTAGAATTTTGCCTGATTCCCATATTTTCGTGTGCTATAGCCCACGCCTTCCAAGTGGTCCCGGGACTCCGGGACCCTGATCGCCTAAAATTTTTCCGGGCAATCAAATACGACCTAAGGAACCATAGTCACCGCCCCGCCATGATCGTTCCTCATATTTTGCTTTTTTGGTCCAAAAAACTAGAAGTTTGCATGATTCCCATATTTTCGTTTACTATAGCCCACGCCTCCCCAGTGGGTAGGGGCCCCCGGAACTGGATTCCCTAAAAACCTTTCGGGCCATTAAATACGACCTAAGGAACCATAGCAACCACCCCGCCATGACCTTTTCTCATGTTTTGCATTTTACGGCCAAAACACTAGAATTCCGTCCGATTCCCATATTTGCGTGTGCTATAGCCCACACATTCTGAGTGGGCTAGGATCCCCGGACGTGGATTGTTTAAAAATTTTCGGGCCATCAAATACGACCTTCAGAACCATAGATACCGCCCTACCATGACCGTTCCACGTTGTTTTGCGTTTTAATTTTTTCGGGCCATCAAATAAGACTTAAGGAACCATAGTCACCACCCCGCCATGATCGTTCCTCATTTTTTGCATTTTACGGCCAAAAAACTAGAATTCCGCCCGATTCCCAAATTTTCGTGTGCTATAGCCCACGCCTTCCAAGTGGTCCCAGGACCCCTGGACCCCGATCCCCTAAAAAATTTTCGGGCCATCATATACGACCTAAGGAACCATAGTCACCGCACCGCCATGATCGTTCCTCATTTTTTGCATTTCCCGGCAAAAAAACTAGAATTCCGCCCGATTCCCATATTTTCGTGTGCTATAGCCCACGCCTTCCAAGTGGTCCCGGGACCCCCGGAACCCGATCGCCTAAAATTTTTCAGGGCCATAAAATATGACCTAAATAACAATAGTCACTGCTCCGCCATGATTATTCCTCATTTTTTATATTTTTCGGCCAAAAAACTAGAATTCCGCCACATTCCCATATTTTCGTGTGCTGCCCACGCATTCCGACTGGTCCCGGGCCCCACGGACCCCGATCGCCTAAAATTTGTCTGTACCATAAAAAAAGACTTAAGGAACCATAGTCACCACCCCGCCTTGATCGTTCTTCATATTTGGCATTTTATGGCAAAAAAACTAGAATTCTGCCCGATTCCCATATTTTCGTGTGTGCCCACGCCTTCCGAGTGGGCCGGCCCCCCCGGACTCGGATCGCCTAAAAGTTTTTCGGGCAATAATACGTCCTAAGGAACCATAGTCACCGTCCCATCATGATCGTTCCTCATTCTTTGTATTTTACGGCCAAAAAACTAGAATTCTACCCGATTCCGATATTTTCGTTTGTGATAGCCCACGCCTTCCAAGTGGTCTTGGGACACCCCGGACCCCGATAGCCTAAAATTTTCTGGACCATCAAATACGACCTAAGAAACCATAGTCATAGCCCCGCCATGACCGTTCCTCATTTTTTGTGATTTACGGCCAAAAAAGTAGAATTCCGCTTGATTCCCATATTTTCGTATGCTATAGCCCGCGCATTCCAAGTGGTCCCGGGACCCCCGGACTTTGATCACCTAAAATTTTTTCGGGCCATCAAATAAGACCTAAGGAACCATAGTCACCGCCCCACTATGATCGTTCCTCAATTTTTACATTTTACGGCCAAAACAATAGATTTCCGCCCGATTCCCATATTTTCGTGTGCTATATAGCCCACACCTTCCAAGTGGTCCCGGGGACCTCCGGACACCGATCGCCTAAAAATTTTCTGGGCCATCAAATAAGACCTAAGGAACCATAGTCACCTCCCCGCCATGATCGTTCCTCATTTTTTGAATTTTTCGGCCAAAAAACTATAATTCCGTCCGATTACCATATTTTCGTTTGCCCACGCCTTTCAAGTGGTCCCGGGACCCTTGGACCCCGAACGCCTAACATTTTTCCGGGCCATCCAATACGACCTAAGGAACCATAGTCACCGATCCCGCCATGAGCTTTCCTCATGTTTTGCATTTTACGGCCAAAAAACTAGAATTATGCCCGATTCCCATATTTTCGTGTGCTAGCCCACGCCTTCAAGTGGTCCCGGAACCCCCGGACCCCGATCGCCTAAGATTTTTCCGAATGATAAAATATGACCTAAGGAACCATAGTCACCGCCCCGCCATGACCTTTCCTCATGTTTTGCATTTTACGGCCAAAAAACTAGAATTCCGCCCGATTCCCATATTTTCGTGTGCTATAGCCCACGCCTTCCAAGTGTGCGTGGGCCCCCGGACCCCGAACGTCTAAAAATTTTCCGGGCCATGAAATACGACCTAAAGAACCATAGTTACCGCCCCGCCATTACCATTCCTCATATTTCGTGTTTTACGGCCAAAAAATTAGAATTTCGCATGATTCCCATATTTTCGTTTGCTATAGCCCACGCCTTCCAAGTGGTCCCGGGACCCCCGGACTTTGATCACCTAAAATTTTTTCAGGCCATCAAATAAGACCTAAGGAACCATAGTCATCGCCCCACTATGATCGTTCCTCAATTTTTACATTTTACTGCCAAAACAATAGATTTCCGCCCGATTCCCATATTTTCGTGTGCTATATAGCCCACACCTTCCAAGTGGTCCCGGGGACCTCCGGACACCAATCGCCTAAAAATTTTCTGGGCCATCAAATAAGACCTAAGGAACCATAGTCACCTCCCCGCCATGATCGTTCCTCATTTTTTGAATTTTTCGGCCAAAAAACTATAATTCCGTCCGATTTCCATATTTTCGTTTGCCCACGCCTTTCATGTGGTCCCGGGACCCTTGGACCCCGAACGCCTAACATTTTTCCGGGCCATCCAATACGACCTAAGGAACCATAGTCACCGATCCCTCCATGAGCTTTCCTCATGTTTTGCATTTTACGGCTAAAAAACTAGAATTATGCCCGATTCCCATATTTTCGTGTGCTAGCCCACGCCTTCAAGTGGTCCCGGAACCCCCGGACCCCGATCGCCTAAGATTTTTCCGGACCATAAAATACGACATAAGGAACCATAGTCACCGCCCCGCCATGACCTTTCCTCATGGTTTGCATTTTACGGCCAAAAAACTAAAATTCCGCCCGATTCCCATATTTTCGTGTGCTATAGCCCACGCCTTCCAAGTGTGCGTGGGCCCCCGGACCCCGAACGTCTAAAAATTTTCCGGGCCATGAAATACGACCTAAAGAACCATAGTTACCGCCCCGCCATTACCATTCCTCATATTTCGTGTTTTACGGCCAAAAAATTAGAATTTCGCCTGATTCCCATATTTTCGTGTGCTATAGCCCACGCCTTCCAAGTGGTCCCGGGACTCCGGGACCCTGATCGCCTAAAAATTTTCCGGGCCATCAAATACGACCTAAGGAACCATAGTCACCGCCCCGCCATGATCGTTCCTCATATTTTGCTTTTTTGGTCCAAAAAACTAGAAGTTTGCATGATTCCCATATTTTCGTTTACTATAGCCCACGCCTCCCCAGTGGGTAGGGGCCCCCGGAACTGGATTCCCTAAAAACCTTTCGGGCCATTAAATACGACCTAAGGAACCATAGCAACCACCCCGCCATGACCTTTCCTCATGTTTTGCATTTTACGGCCAAAACACTAGAATTCCGTCCGATTCCCATATTTGCGTGTGCTATAGCCCACACATTCCGAGTGGGCCAGGATCCCCGGACGCGGATTGTTTAAAAATTTTCGGGCCATCAAATACGACCTTCAGAACCATAGATACCGCCCTACCATGACCGTTCCACGTTGTTTTGCGTTTTAATTTTTTCGGGCCATCAAATAAGACTTAAGGAACCATAGTCACCACCCCGCCATGATCGTTCCTCATTTTTTGCATTTTACGGCCAAAAAACTAGAATTCCGCCCGATTCCCAAATTTTCGTGTGCTATAGCCCACGCCTTCCAAGTGGTCCCAGGACCCCGATCCCCTAAAAAATTTTCGGGCCATCATATACGACCTAAGGAACCATAGTCACCGCACCGCCATGATCGTTCCTCATTTTTTGCATTACCCGGCAAAAAACCTAGAATTCCGCCCGATTCCCATATTTTCGTGTGCTATAGCCCACGCCTTCCAAGTGGTCCCGGGACCCCCGGACCCCGATCGCCTAAAATTTTTCAGGGCCATAAAATATGACCTAAATAACAATAGTCACTGCTCCGCCATGATTATTCCTCATTTTTTATATTTTTCGGCCAAAAAACTAGAATTCCGCCACATTCCCATATTTTCGTGTGCTGCCAACGCATTCCGACTGGTCCCGGGCCCCACGGACCCCGATCGCCTAAAATTTCTCTGTACCATAAAAAAAAGACTTAAGGAACCATAGTCACCGCCCCGCCTTGATCGTTCCTCATATTTGGCATTTTGTGGCAAAAAAACTAGAATTCTGCCCGATTCCCATATTTTCGTGTGTGCCCACGCCTTCCGAGTGGGCCGGCCCCCCGGGACTCGGATCGCCTAAAGTTTTTTCGGGCAATAATACGTCCTAAGGAACCATAGTCACCGTCCCGTCATGATCGTTCCTCATTCTTTGTATTTTTCGGCCAAAAAACTAGAATTCCACCCGATTCCCAAATTTTCGTTTGCAATAGCCCACGCCTTCCAAGTGGTCTTGGGACACCCCGTACCCCGATAGCCTAAAATTTTCTGGACCATCAAATATGACCTAAGAAACCATAGTCATAGCCTCGCCATGACCGTTCCTCATTTTTTTGTGATTTACGGCCAAAAAAGTAGAATTCCGCTTGATTCCCATATTTTCGTATGCTATAGCCCGCGCATTCCAAGTGGTCCCGGGACCCTCGGACTTTGATCACCTAAAATTTTTTTGGGCCATCAAATAAGACCTAAGGAACCATAGTCACTGCCCCACTATGATCGTTCCTCAATTTTTACATTTTACGGCCAAAACAATAGATTTCCGCTCGATTCCCATATTTTCGTGTGCTATATAGCCCACACCTTCCAAGTGGTCCCGGGGACCTCCGGACACCGATCGCCTAAAAATTTTCTGGGCCATCAAATAAGACCTAAGGAACCATAGTCACCTCCCCGCCATGATCGTTCCTCATTTTTTGAATTTTTCGGCCAAAAAACTATAATTCCGTGTGATTACCATATTTTCGTTTGCCCACGCCTTTCAAGTGGTCCCGGGACCCTTGGACCCCGAACGCCTAACATTTTTCCGGGCCATCCAATACGACCTAAGGAACCATAGTCACCGATCCCGCCATGAGCTTTCCTCATGTTTTGCATTTTACGGCCAAAAAACTAGAATTATGCCCGATTCCCATATTTTCGTGTGCTAGCCCATGCCTTCAAGTGGTCCCGGAACCCCGGACCCCGATCGCCTAAGATTTTTCCGGACGATAAAATATGACCTAAGGAACCATAGTCACCGCCCCGCCATGACCTTTCCTCATGTTTTGCATTTTATGGCCAAAAAACTAGAATTCCGCCTGATTCCCATATTTTCGTGTGCTATAGCCCACGCCTTCCAAGTGTGCGTGGGCCCCCGGACCCCGAACGTCTAAAAATTTTCCGGGCCATGAAATACGACCTAAAGAACCATAGTTACCGCCCCGCCATTACCATTCCTCATATTTCGTGTTTTACGGCCAAAAAATTAGAATTTCGCATTATTCCCATATTTTCGTGTGCTATAGCCCACGCCTTCCAAGTGGTCCCGGGACTCCGGGACCCCGATCGTCTAAAATTTTTCCGGGCCATCAAATACGACCTAAGGAACCATAGTCACTGCCCCGCCATGATCGTTCCTCATATTTTGCTTTTTTGGTCCAAAAAACTAGAAGTGTGCATGATTCCCATATTTTCGTTTACTATAGCCCACGCCTCCCCAGTGGGTAGGGGCCCCCGGAACTGGATTCCCTAAAAACCTTTCGGGCCATTAAATACGACCTAAGGAACCATAGTCACCACCCCGCCATGACCTTTCCTCATGTTTTGCATTTTACGGCCAAAACACTAGAATTCCGTCCGATTCCCATATTTGCGTGTGCTATAGCCCACACATTCCGAGTGGGCCAGGATCCCCGGACGCGGATTGCTTAAAAAATTTTCGGGCCATCAAATACGACCTTCAGAACCATAGATACCGCCCTACCATGACCGTTCCACGTTGTTTTGCGTTTTAATTTTTTCGGGCCATCAAATAAGACTTAAGGAACCATAGTCACCTCCCCGCCATGATCGTTCCTCATTTTTTGCATTTTACGGCCAAAAAACTAGAATTCCGCCCGATTCCCAAATTTTCGTGTGCTATAGCCCACGCCTTCCAAGTGGTCCCAGGACCCCTGGACCCCGATCCCCTAAAAAATTTTCGGGCCATCATATACGACCTAAGGAACCATATTCACCACACCGCCATGGTCGTTCCTCATTTTTTGCATTTCCCGGCAAAAAAACTAGAATTCCGCCCGATTCCCATATTTTCGTGTGCTATAGCCCACGCCTTCCAAGTGGTCCCGGGACCCCCGGACCTCGATCGCCTAAAATTTTTCAGGGCCATCAAATACGACATAAAGAACAATAGTCACTGCTCCGCCATGATTATTCCTCATTTTTTGTATTTTTCGGCCAAAAAACTAGAATTCCGCCCCATTCCCATATTTTCGTGTGCTGCCCACGCATTCCGACTGGTCCCGGGCCCCACGGACCCCGATCGCCTAAAATTTGTCTGTACCATAAAAAAAAGACTTAAGGAACCATAGTCACCGCCCCGCCTTGATCGTTCCTCATATTTGGCATTTTGTGGCCAAAAAACTAGAATTCCGCCCGATTCCCATATTTTCTTGTGTGCCCACGCCTTCCGAGTGGGCTGGCCCCCCCGGACTCGGATCGCCTAAAAATATTTCGGGCAATAATACGTCCTAAGGAACCATAGTCACCGTCCCGTCATGATCGTTCCTCATTCTTTCATTTTACGGCCAAAAAACTAGAATTCCACCCGATTCCCATATTTTCGTTTGCAATAGCCCACGCCTTCCAAGTGGTCGTGGGACACCCCGGACACCGATAGCCTAAAATTTTCTGGACCATCAAATACGACCTAAGAAACCATAGTCACAGCCCCGCCATGACCGTTCCTCATTTTTTTGTGATTTACGGCCAAAAAACTAGAATTCCGCTTGATTCCCATATTTTCGTATGCTATAGCCCGCGCATTCCAAGTGGTCCCGGGACCCCCGGACTTTGATCACCTAAAATTTTTTCGGGCCATCAAATAAGACCTAAGGAACCATAGTCACCGCCCCACTATGATCGTTCCTCAATTTTTACATTTTACGGCCAAAACAATAGATTTCCGCCCGATTCCCATATTTTCGTGTGCTATATAGCCCACACCTTCCAAGTAGTCCCGGGGACCTCCGGACACCGATCGCCTAAAAGTTTTTTGGGCCATCAAATAAGACCTAAGGAACCATAGTCACCTCCCCGCCATGATCGTTCCACATTTTTTGAATTTTTCGGCCAAAAAACTATAATTCCGTCCGATTACCATATTTTCGTTTGCCCACGCCTTTCAAGTGGTCCCGGGACCCTTGGACCCCGAACGCCTAACATTTTTCCGGGCCATCCAATACGACCTAAGGAACCATAGTCACCGATCCCGCCATGAGCTTTCCTCATGTTTTGCATTTTACGGCCAAAAAACTAGAATTATGCCCGATTCCCATATTTTCGTGTGCTAGCCCACGCCTTCAAGTGGTCCCGGAACCCCCGGACCCCGATTGCCTAAGATTTTTACGGACCATAAAATACGACCTAAGGAACCATAGTCACCGCCCCACCATGACCTTTCCTCATGTTTTGCATTTTACAGCCAAAAAACTAGAATTCCGCCCGATTCCCATATTTTCGTGTGCTATAGCCCACGCCTTCCAAGTGTGCGTGGGCCCCCGGACCCCGAACGTCTAAAAATTTTCCGGGCCATGAAATACGACCTAAATAACCATAGTTACCGCCCCACCATTACCATTCCTCATATTTCGTGTTTTACGGCCAAAAAATTAGAATTTCGCCTGATTCCCATATTTTCATGTGCTATAGCCCACGCCTTCCAAGTGGTCCCGGGACTCCGGGACCCGGATCGCCTAAAATTTTTCCGGGCCATCAAATACGACCTAAGGAACCATAGTCACCGCCCCGCCATGATCGTTCCTCATATTTTGCTTTTTTGGTCCAAAAAACTAGAAGTGTGCATGATTCCCATATTTTCGTTTACTATAGCCCACGCCTCCCCAGTGGGTAGGGGCCCCCGGAACTGGATTCCCTAAAAACCTTTCGGGCCATTAAATACGACCTAAGGAACCATAGTCACCACCCCGCCATGACCTTTTCTCATGTTTTGCATTTTACGGCCAAAACACTAGAATTCCGTCCGATTCCCATATTTGCGTGTGCTATAGCCCACACATTCCGAGTGGGCCAGGATCCCCGAACGCGGATTACTTAAAAACTCTTCGGGCCATCAAATACGACCTCGAGAACCATAGATACCGCCCTACCATGACCGTTCCACGTTGTTTTGCGTTTTAATTTTTTCGGGCCATCAAATAAGACTTAATGAACCATAGTCACCACCCCGCCATGATCGTTCCTCATTTTTTGTATTTTATGGCCAAAAAACTAGAATTCCGCCCGATTCCCATATTTTCGTGTGCTATAGCCCACGCCTTCCAAGTGGTCCCGGGACCTCAGGACACCGATCGCCTAAAAATTTTCTGGGCCATCAAATAAGACGTAAGGAACCATAGTCACCTCCATGCCATGATCGTTCCTCATTTTTTGAATTTTTCGGCCAAAAAACTATAATTCTGTCTGATTCCCATATTTTCGTTTGCTATAGCCCACGCCTTTCAAGTGGTCCCGGGACCCTCGGACCCCGAACGCCTAACATTTTTTCGGGCCATCCAATACGACCTAAGGAACATATTCACCGACCCCGCCATGAGCTTTCCTCATGTTTTGCATTTTACGGCCAAAAAACTAGAATTATGCCCGATTCCCATATTTTCGTGTGCTAGCCCACGCCTTCAAGTGGTCCCGGACCCCGATCGCCTAAGATTTTTCCGGACCATAAAATACGACTTAAGGAACAATAGTCACCGCCCCGCCATGACCTTTCCTCATGTTTTGCATTTTACGGCCAAAAAACTAGAATTCCGCCCGATTCCCATATTTTCGTGTGCTATTGCCCACGCCTTCCAAGTGTGCGTGGGCCCCCGGACCTCGAACGTCTAAAAATTTTCCGAGCCATGAAATACGACCTAAAGAACCATAGTTACCGCCCCTTCATTACCATTCCTCATTTTTTGCGTTTTACGGCCAAAAAATTAGAATTTCGCCCGATTCCCATATTTTTGTGTGCTATACCAACGCCTTCCAAGTGGTTCGGGGAGCCGCGGACCCCGATCGCCTAAAATTTTTCCGGACTATCAAATACGACCTAAGGTACCATAGTCACCGCCCCACCATGATCGTTCCAAATGCTTTGCATTTTTCGTTCAAAAAACTAGAACTCCGCGCTATTTGCATATTTTAGTGTGCTATAGCTTACGCCTTCCGAGTGGTCCCGGGAGCCGTGGACCCCGATCGCCTAAAATATTCCGGGCCATCAAATACGACCTAAGGAACCATAGTCACCGCCCCGCCATGATCGTTCCTCATTTATTGCGTTTTTCGGCCAAAAAACTAGAATTCCGCTCGATTACCATATTTTTGTGTGCTATTGCCCACGCCTTCCGAGTGGCCCGGGCCGCAGGACTCGGATCGCCTAAAAAGTTTTCGGGCCATCAATTAGGACCAAAGGAACCATAGTCACCGCCTCGCCATGATCGTTCCTCATTTTTTGCATTTTTTGGCCAAAAAACTAGAATTCCGCCCGATTCCCATATTTTTGTGTGCTATCGCCCACGCCTTCCGAGTGGGTCGGGGCCCCAGAGCCGGATCGCCTAAAAATTTTCCGGACTATAGAATATGACCTAAGGAACCATAGTCACCGCCCCGCCATGATCGTTCCTAGTCTTTTGTATTTTTCAGCCAAAAAACTAGAATTCCGCGCGATTTCCATATTTTCGTGTGCTTTAGCCCACGCCTTCCAAGGGGTCCCGGGAACCCCGAACCCCGATCGCCTAAAACTTTTCCGGGCCATCAAATACGACCTAAGGAACCATAGTAACCTCCACGCCATGATCGTTCCTTATTTTTTGCGTTTTTCGGCCAAACAACTAGAATTCCGCGCGATTCCCATATTTTTATGTGTTATAGCCCACGCCTTCCGAGTGGTCCCGGGACTTCCTGACCCCCATCGCCTAATATTTTTCCGGACTATCAAATACGACCTAAGGAACCATAGTATCCGCCCCGCCATGATCGTTCCTCATGTTTTGCATTTTTCGGCCAATCAACTAGAATTCCGCGCGATTCCCATATTTTTGTGTGTTATAGCCCACACCTTCCGAGTGGTCCCGGGACCCCCGGACCCCTATCGCCTAAAATTTTTCCGGACTATCAAATACGACCTAAGGAACCATAGTATCCGCCCCGCCATGATCGTTCCTCATTTTTTGCATTTTTCGGCCAAACAACTAGAATTTCGCGCTATCCCATATTTTTGTGTGTTATAGCCCACGCCTTCCGAGTGGTCCCGGGTCTCCGGACCCCTATCGCCTAAAATTTTTCCGGACTATCAAATAAGACCTAAGGAACCATAGTCATCGCCCAGCCATGATCGTTCCTAGTTTTTTCCGTTTTTCGGCCAAAAAACTAGAATTCCGCGCGATTCCCATATTTTCGTGTCCTATAGCCCACGCCTTCCAAGTGACTCGGGAACTCCGGACCCCTATCGCCTAAAATTTTTCCGGACTATCAAATACGACCTAAGGAACCATAGTCACCGCCCAGCCATGATCATTCCTCATTTGTTGCGTTTTTCGGCCAAACAACTAGAATTCCGCCCGATTACAATATTTTTGTGTGCTATTACCCACCCTTCCAAGTGGTTCCGGGACCCCCGGACCCCGATCGCCTAAAATTTTTCCGGGCCGTCAAATATGACCTAAGGAACCATAGTAACCGCCCCGCCATCATCCTTTCTCATTTTTTGCATTTTTAGGCCCAAAAACTAGAATTCGCCCGATTCCCATATTTTCGTGTGCTATACCCACGCCGTCCAAGTGGTTCGGGGAGCCGCGGACCCTGATCGCCTAAAATTTTTCCGGACTATCAAATACGACCTAAGTTACCATAGTCACCGCCCCACCATGATCGTTCTAAATGCTTTGCATTATTCGGCCAAAAAACTTGAACTCCGCGCGATTTGCATATTTTAGTGTGCTATAGCTTACGCCTTCCGGGTGGTCCCGAGAGCCGTGGACCCCGATCGCCTAAAATTTTCCAGGCCATCTAATACGACCTAAGGAAACATAGTCACTGCCCCGCCATGATCGTTCCTCTTTTATTGCGTTTTACGGCCAAAAAACTAGAATTCCACTCGATTACCATATTTTTGTGTGCTATTGCCCACGCCTTCCGAGTGGGCCGGGCCGTCGGGCTCGGATCGCCTAAAAATTTTTCGGGCCATCAATTAGGATCTAAGGAACCATAGTCTCCGTCTCTCCATGATCATTCCTCATTTTTTGGCAAAAAAACTAGAATTCCGCCCGATTCCCATATTTTTGTGTGCTATCGCCCACGCCTTCCTAGTGGGTCGGGCCCCCCGGAGCCGGATCGCCTAAAAATTTTCTGGACTATCAAATACGACCTAAGGATCCATAGTCACCGCCCAGCCATGATCATTCCTCATTTGTTGTGTTTTTCGGCCAAGAAACTAGAATTCCGCCCGATTACAATATTTTTGTGTGCTATTGCCCACCCTTCCAAGTGGTTCCAGGACCCCCGGACCCCGATCGCCTAAAATTTTTCCGGGCCGTCAAATACGACCTAAGGAACCATAGTAACCGCCCCGCCATCATCGTTTCTCATTTTTTGCATTTTTCGGCCAAAAAACTAGAATTACGCCCGATTCCCATATTTTCGTGTGCTATACCCACGCCTTCCAAGTGGTTCGGGGAGCCGCAGACCCCGATCGCCTAAAGTTTTTCCGGACTATCAAATACGACCTAAGCTACCATAGTCACCGCCCCACCATGATCGTTCCAAATGCTTTGCATTTTTCGGCTAAAAAACTTGAACTCCGCGCGATTTGCTTATTTTAGTGTGCTATTGCTTACGCCTTCCGAGTGGTCCCGGGAGCCGTGGACCCGGATCGCCTAAAATTTTCCGGGCCATCAATTAGGACCTAAGGAACCATAGTCACCGCCTCGCCATGATCGTTCCTCATTGTTTGGCCAAAAAACTAGAATTTCGCCCGATTCCCATATTTTTGTGTGCTATCGCCCACGCCTTTCGAGTGGGTTGGGCCCCCCGGAGCCGGATCGCCTAAAAATTTTCTGAACTATCAAATATTACCTAAGGAACCATAGTCACCGCCCCGCCATGATCGTTCCTAGTCATTTGCATTTTTCAGCCAAAAAACTAGAATTCCGGGCGATTTCCATATTTTCGTGTGCTTTAGCCCATGCCTTCCAAGGGGTCCCTGGAACCCCAAACCACGATCGCCTAAAAATTTTACGGGCCATCAAATACGACCTAAGGAACCATACTAACCACCCCGCCATGATCGTTCCTCATTTTTTGCATTTTTTGGCCAAACAGCTAGAATTCCGCGCGATTCCCAAATTTTTGTGTGTTACAGCCCACACCTTCCGAGTGGTCCCGGGACCTCCTGACCCCTATCGCCTAATATTTTTCCGGACTATCAAATACGACCAAAGGAACCATAGTATCCGCCACGCCATGATCGTTCCTCATTTTTTGCATTTCGGCCAAACAACTAGAATTCCGCGCGATTCCCATATTTTTGTGTGTTATAGCCCACACCTTCCGAGTGGTCCCGGGACCTCCGGACCCCTATCGCCTAAAATTTTTCCGGACTATCAAATACGACCTAAGGAACCATAGTATCCGCCCCGCCATGATCGTTTCTCATTTTTTGCATTTTTCGGCCAAACAACTAGAATTCCGCGCTATCCATATTTTTGTGTGTTATAGCCCACGCCTTCCGAGTGGTCCCGGGTCTCCGGACCCCTATCGCCTAAAATTTTTCCGGACTATCAAATAAGACCTAAGGAACCATAGTCACCGCCCAGCCATGATCGTTCCTAGTTTTTTTCGTTTTTCGGATAAAAAACTAGAATTCTGCGCGATTCCCATATTTTCGTATCCTATAGCCCACGCCTTCCAAGTGAACCGGGGAACTCCGGACCCCTATCGCCTAAAATTTTTCCGGACTATCAAATACGACCTAAGGAACCATAGTCACCTCCCAGCCATGATCATTCCTCATTTGTTGCATTTTTCGGCCAAAAAACTAGAATTTCGCCCGATTACAATATTTTTGTGTGCTATTGCCCACCCTTCCAAGTTGTTCCGGGACCCCCGGACCCCGATCGCCTAAAGTTTTTCCGGGCCGTCAAATACGACCTAAGGAACCATAGTAACCGCCCCGCCATCATCGTTTCTCATTTTTTGCATTTTTCGGCCAAAAAACTAGAATTACGCCCGATTCCCATATTTTCGTGTGCTATACCCACGCTTTCCAAGTGGTCCGGGGAGCCGCGGACCCCGATTGCCTAAAGATTTTCCGGACTATCAAATACGACCTAAGGTACCATAGTCACCGCCCCACCATGATCGTTCCAAATGCTTTGTATTTCTCGGCCAAAAAACTAGAACTCCGCGCGATTTGCATATTTTAGTGTGCTATAGCATTCGCCTTCCGAGTGGTCCCGGGAGCCGTGGACCCCGATCGCCTAAAATTTTCCAGCCCATCAAATACGACCTAAGGAACCATAGTCACCGCCCCTCCATGATCGTTCCTCATTTATTGCGTTTTTCGGCCAAAAAACTAGAATTCCGCTCGATTACAATATTTTTGTGAGCTATTGCCCACGCCTTCCGAGTGGGCCGGGCCGCCGGACTCGGATCGCCTAAAATTTTTTCGGGCCATCAATTAGGACCGAAGGAACCATAGTCACTGCCTCGCCATGACCGTTCCTCATTTTTTGGCCAAAAAACTAGAATTTCGCCCGATTTCCATATTTTTGTGTGCTATCGCCCACGCCTTCCGAGTGGGTCGGGCCCCCTGGAGCCGGATCGCCTAAAAATTTACCGGACTATGAAATACGACCTAAGGAACCATAGCCACCGCCCCGCCATGATCGTTACTAGTCTTTTGCGTTTTTCAGCCAAAAAACTAGAATTCCGCAAGATTTCCATATTTTCGTGTGCTTTAGCCCACGCCTTGTAAGGGGGCCCGGGTACCCCGAACCCCGATCGCCTAAAAATTTTCCGGGCCATCAAATACGACCTAAGGAACCATAGTAACCGCCCCGCCATGATCGTTCTTCATTTTTTGCGTTTTTCGGCCGAACAACTAGAATTCCGCGCGATTCCCATATTTTTGTGTGTTATAGCCCACGCCTTCCGAGTGGTCCCGGGACCTCCTAACCCCTATCGCCTAATATTTTTCCGGACTATCAAATACGACCTAAGGAACCATAGTGTCCGCCATGCCATGATCATTTCTCATTTTTTGCGTTTTTCGGCCAAACAACTAGAATTCCGTGCGATTCCCATATCTTTGTGTGTTATAGCCCACACCTTCCGAGTGGTCCCGGAACCTCCGGACCCCTATCGCCCAAAATTTTTCCGGACTATAAAATACGACCTAAGGAACCATAGTAACCGCCCCGCCATCATCGTTTCTCATTTTTTGCATTTTTCGGCCAAAAAACTAGAATTACGCCCGATTCCCATATTTTCGTGTGCTATACCCACGCCTTCCAAGTGGTTCGGGGAGCCGCGGACCCCGATCGCCTAAAGTTTTTCCAGACTATCAAATACGACCTAAGGTACCATAGTCACTGCCCCACCATGATCGTTCCAAATGCTTTGCATTTTTCGGCTAAAAAACTTGAACTCCGCGCGATTTGCATATTTTAGTGTGCTATTGCTTACGCCTTCTGAGTGGTCCCGGGAGCCGTGGACCCGGATCGCCTAAAATTTTCCGGGCCATCAATTAGGACCTAAGGAACCATAGTCACCGCCTCGCCATGATCGTTCCTCATTGTTTGGCCAAAAAACTAGAATTCCGCCCGATTCCCATATTTTTGTGTGCTATCGCCCACGCCTTCCGAGTGGGTTGGGCCCCCCGGAGCCGGATCGCCTAAAAATTTTCGAACTATCAAATATGACCTAAGGAACCATAGTCACCGCCCCGCCATGATCGTTCCTAGTCATTTGCGTTTTTCAGCCAAAAAACTAGAATTCCGCGCGATTTCCATATTTTCGTGTGCTTTAGCCCATGCCTTCCAAGGGGTCCCTGGAACCCCGAACCACGATCGCCTAAAAATTTTATGGGCCATCAAATACTACCTAAGGAACCATACTAACCACCCCGCCATGATCGTTCCTCATTTTTTGCATTTTTTGGCCAAACAGCTAGAATTCCGCGCGATTCCCATATTTTTGTGTGTTACAGCCCACACCTTCCGAGTGGTCCCGGGACCTCCTGACCCCTATCGCCTAATATTTTTCCGGACTATCAAATATGACCTAAGGAACCATAGTATCCGCCACGCCATGATCGTTCCTCATTTTTTTCATTTTTCGGCCAAACAACTAGAATTCCGCGCGATTCCCATATTTTTGTGTGTTATAGCCCACACCTTCCGAGTGGTCCCGGGACCTCCAGAACCCTATCGCCTAAAATTTTTCCGGACTATCAAATACGACCTAAGGAACCATAGTATCCGCCCCGCCATGATCGTTTCTCATTTTTTGCGTTTTTCGGCCAAACAACTAGAATTCCGCGCTATCCATATTTTTGTGTGTTATAGCCCACGCCTTCCGAGTGGTCCCGGGTCTCCGGACCCCTATCGCCTAAAATTTTTCCAGACTATCAAATAAGACCTAAGGAACCATAGTCACCGCCCAGCCATGATCGTTCCTAGTTTTTTCCGTTTTTCGGATAAAAAACTAGAATTCCGCGCGATTCCCATATTTTCGTGTCCTATAGCCCACGCCTTCCAAGTGAACCGGGGAACTCCGGACCCCTATCACCTAAAATTTTTCCGGACTATCAAATATGACCTAAGGAACCATAGTCACCTCCCAGCCATGATCATTCCTCATTTGTTGCATTTTTCGGCCAAAAAACTAGAATTTCGCCCGATTACAATATTTTTGTGTGCTATTGCCCACCCTTCCAAGTGGTTCCGGGACCCCCGGACCCCGATCGCCTAAAGTTTTTCCGCGCCGTCAAATACGACCTAAGGAACCATAGTAACCGCCCCGCCATCATCGTTTCTCATGTTTTGCATTTTTCGGCCAAAAAACTAGAATTACGCCCGATTCCCATATTTTCGTGTGCTATACCCACGCTTTCCAAGTGGTCCGGGGAGCCGCGGACCCCGATTGACTAAAGATTTTCCGGACTATCAAATACGACCTAAGGTACCATAGTCACCGCCCCACCATGATCGTTCCAAATGCTTTGTATTTTTCGGCCAAAAAACTAGAACTCCGCGCGATTTGCATATTTTAGTGTGCTATAGCATTCGCCTTCCGAGTGGTCCCGTGAGCCGTGGACCCCGATCGCCTAAAATTTTCCGGGCCATCAAATACGACCTAAGGAACCATAGTCACCGCCCCGCCATGATCGTTCCTCATTTATTGCGTTTTTCGGCCAAAAAACTAGAATTCCGCTCGATTACCATATTTTTGTGAGCTATTGCCCACGCCTTCCGAGTGGGCCGGGCCGCCGGACTCGGATCGCCTAAAAATATTTCAGGCCATCAATTAGGACCTAAGGAACCATAGTCACCGCCTCGCCATGATCGTTCCTCATTTTTTGCATTTTTTGGCCAAAAAACTAGAATTCCACCCGATTCCCATATTTTTGTGTGCTATCGCCCACGCCTTCCGAGTGGGTCGGGCCCCCCGGAGCCGGATCGCCTAAAAATTTTCCGGACTATCAAATACGACTAGTCTTTTGCCTTTTTCAGCCAAAAAACTAGAATTCCGCAAGATTTCCATATTTTCGTGTGCTTTAGCCCACGCCTTGTAAGGGGTCCCGGGTACCCCGAACCCCGATCGCCTAAAATTTTTCCGGGCCATCAAATACGACCTAAGGAACCATAGTAACCGCCCCGCCATGATTGTTCTTCATTTTTTGCGTTTTTTGGCCGAACAACTAGAATTCCGCGCGATTCCCATATTTTTGTGTGTTATAGCCCACGCCTTCCGAGTGGTCCCGGGACCTCCTAACCCCTATCGCCTAATATTTTTTCGGACTATCAAATACGACCTAAGGAACCATAGTGTCCGCCATGCGATGATCATTTCTCATTTTTTGCGTTTTTCGGCCAAACAACTAGAATTCCGCGCGATTCCCATATCTTTGTGTGTTATAGCCCACACCTTCCGAGTGGTCCCGGGACCTCCGGACCCCTATCGCCTAAAATTTTTCCGGACTATCAAATACGACCTAAGGAACCATAGTATCCGCCCCGCCATGATCGTTCCTCATTTTTTGCGTTTTTTGGCCAAACAACTAGAATTCCGCGCTATCCCATATTTTTGTGTGTTATAGCCCACGCTTTCCGAGTGGTCCCGGGTCTCCGGACCCCTATCGCCTAAAATTTTTTCGGACTATCAAATAAGACCTAAGGAACCAAAGTCATCGCCCAGCCATGATCCTTCCTAGTTCTTTTCCGTTTTTCGGCCAAAAAACTAGAATTCCGCGCGATTCCCATATTTTCGTGTCCGCCCACGCCTTCCAAGTGAACCCGGGAACTCCATACCCCTATCGCCTAAAATTTTTCCGGACTATCAAATACGACCTAAGGAACCATAGTCACCGCCCAACCATGATCATTCCTCATTTGTTGCGTTTTTCGGCCAAAAAACTAGAATTCCGCCCGATTACAATATTTTTGTGAGCTATTGCCCACCCTTCCAAGTGGTTCGGGGACCCCCGGAGCCCGATCGCCTAAAATTTGTCCGGGCCGTCAAATACGACCCAAGGAACCATAGTAACCGCCCCGCCATCATCGTTTCTCATTTTTTGCATTTTTCGGCCAAAAAACTAGAATTACGCCTGATTCCCATATTTTCGTGTGTTATACCCACGCCTTCCAAGTGGTCCGGGGAGCCGCGGACCCCGATCGCCTAAAAGTTTTTCGGACTATCAAATACGACCTAAGGTACCATAGTCACCGCCCCACCATGATCGTTCCAAATGCTTTGCATTTTTCGGCCAAAAAACTAGAACTCCGCGCGATTTGCATATTTTAGTGTGCTATAGCTTACGCCTTCCGAGTGGTCCCGGGAGCCGTAGACCCCGATCGCCTAAAATTTTCCGGGCCATCAAATACGACCTAAGGAACCATAGTCACCGCCCCGCCATGATCGTTCCTCATTTATTGCATTTTTCGGCAAAAAACTATAATTCCGCTCGATTACCATATTTTTGTGAGCTATTGCCCACGCCTTCCGAGTGGGCCGGGCCGCCGGACTCGGATCGCCTAAAAGTTTTTCGGGCCATCAATTAGGACCTAAGGAACCATAGTCACTGCCTCGCCATGATCGTTCCTCATTTTTTGAATTTTTTGGCCAAAAAACTACAATTTTGCCCGATTCCCATATTTTTGTGTGCTATCGCCCACGCCTTCCGAGTGGGTCGGGTCCCCCGGAGCTGGATAGCCTAAAAATTTTCTAGACTATCAAATACGACCTAAGGAACCATAGTCACCGCCCCTCCATGATCGTTCCTCATTTTTTACGTTTTTCGGCCAAACAACTAGAATTCCGCGCGATTCCCATATTTTTGTGTGTTATAGCCCACGCCTTCCGAGTGGTCCGGGGACCTCCTGACCCCTATCGCCTAAATTTTTTCCGGACCATCAAATACGACCTAAGGAACCATAGTAACCACCCCGCCATGAGCATTCCTCATTTTTTGCATTTTCGGCCAAACAACTAGAATTCCGCGCGATTCCCATATTTTTGTGTGTTATAGCCCACGCCTTCCGAGTGGTCCCGGGACCTCCTGACCCCTATCGCCTAATATTTTTACGGACTATCAAATATGACCTAAGGAACCATAGTATCCGCCCCGCCAAGATCATTCCTCATTTTTTGCGTTTTTCGGCCAAACAACTAGAATTCCGTGCTATCCCATATTTTTGTGTGTTATAGCCCACGCCTTCCGAGTGGTCCCGGGTCTCCGTACCCCTATCGCCTAAAATTTTTCCGGACTATCAAATAAGACCTAAGGAACCAAAGTCATCGCCCAGCCATGAACCTTCCTAGTTCTTTTCCGTTTTTCGGCCAAAAAACTAGAATTCCGCGCGATTCCCATATTTTCGTGTCCTATAGCCCACGCCTTCCAAGTGAACCCGGGAACTCCGGACCCCTATCGGCTAAAATTTTTCCGGACTATCAAATACGACCTAAGGAACCATAGTCACCGCCCAGCCATGATCATTCCTCATTTGTTGCGTTTTTTGGCCAAAAAACTAGAATTCCGCCCGATTCCCATATTTTTGTGTGCTATCGCCCACGCCTTCCGAGTGGGTCGGGCCCCCCGGAGCCGGATCGCCTAAATATTTTCCGGACTATCAAATACGACCTAAGGAACCATAGTCACCGCCCCGCCATGATCGTTCCTAGTCTTTTGCGTTTTTCAGCCAAAAAACTAGAATTCCGCGCGATTTCCATATTTTCGTGTGCTTTTGCCCACGCCTTCCAAGGGGTCCCGGGAACCCCGAACCCCGATCGCCTAAAAATTTTCCGGGCCATCAAATACGACCTAAGGAACCATAGTAACCACCCCGCCATGATCGTTCCTCATATTTTGCATTTTTCGGCCAAACAACTAGAATTCCGCGCGATTCCCATATTTTTGTGTGTTATAGCCCACGCCTTCCGAGTGGTCCCGGGACCTCCTGACCCCTATCACCTAATATTTTTCCGGACTATCAAATATGACCTAAGGAACCATAGTATCCGCCCCGCCATGATCGTTCCTCATTTTTTGCATTTTTCGGCCAAACAACTAGAATTCCGCGCGATTCCCATATTTTTGTGTGTTATAGCCCACGCCTTCCGAGTGGTCCCGGGTCTCCGGACCCCTATCGCCTAAAATTTTTTCGGACTATCAAATAAGACCTAAGGAACCATAGTCACCGCCCAGCCATGATCGTTCCTAGTTTTTTCCGTTTTTCGGCCAAAAAACTAGAATTCCGCGCGATTCCCATATTTTTGTGTGTTATAGCCCACACCTTCCGAGTGGTCCCGGGACCTCCGGACCCCTATCGCCTAAAATTTTTCCGGACTATCAAATACGACCTAAGGAACCATAGTATCCGCCCCGCCATGATCGTTCCTCATTTTTTGCGTTTTTTGGCCAAACAACTAGAATTCCGCGCTATCCCATATTTTTGTGTGTTATAGCCCACGCCTTCCGAGTGGTCCCGGGTCTCCGGACCCCTATCGCCTAAAATTTTTTCGGACTATCAAATAAGACCTAAGGAACCATAGTCACCGCCCAGCCATGATCGTTCCTAGTTTTTTCCGTTTTTCGGCCAAAAAACTAGAATTCCGCGCGATTCCCATATTTTTGTGTGTTATAGCCCACACCTTCCGAGTGGTCCCGGGACCTCCGGACCCCTATCGCCTAAAATTTTTCCGGACTATCAAATACGACCTAAGGAACCATAGTATCCGCCCCGCCATGATCGTTCCTCATTTTTTGCGTTTTTTGGCCAAACAACTAGAATTCCGCGCTATCCCATATTTTTGTGTGTTATAGCCCACGCTTTCCGAGTGGTCCCGGGTCTCCGGACCCCTATCGCCTAAAATTTTTCCGGACTATCAAATAAGACCTAAGGAACCATAGTCACCGCCCAGCCATGATCGTTCCTAGTTTTTTCCGTTTTTCGGCCAAAAAACTAGAATTCCGCGCGATTCCCATATTTTCGTGTCCTATAGCCCACGCCTTCCAAGTGAACCCGGGAACTCCGGACCCCTATCGCCTAAAATTTTTCCGGACTATCAAATACGACCTAAGGAACCATAGTCACCGCCCAACCATGATCATTCCTCATTTGTTGCGTTTTTCGGCCAAAAAACTAGAATTCCGCCCGATTACAATATTTTTGTGAGCTATTGCCCACCCTTCCAAGTGGTTCGGGGACCCCCGGAGCCCGATCGCCTAAAATTTGTCCGGGCCGTCAAATACGACCTAAGGAATCATAGTAACCACCCCGCCATCATCGTTTCTCATTTTTTGCATTTTTCGGCCAAAAAACTAGAATTACGCCTGATTCCCATATTTTCGTGTGTTATAACCACGCCTTCCAAGTGGTCCGGGGAGCCGCGGACCCCGATCGCCTAAAATTTTTCCGGACTATCAAATACGACCTAAGGTACCATAGTCACCGCCCACCATGATCATTCCAAATGCTTTGGATTTTTCGGCCAAAAAACTAGAACTCCGCGCGATTTGCATATTTTAGTGTGCTATAGCTTACGCCTTCCGAGTGGTCCCGGGAGCCGTGGACCCCGATCGCCTAAAATTTTCCGGGCCATCAAATACGACCTATGGAACCATAGTCACCGCCCCGCCATGATTGTTCCTCATTTATTGCGTTTTTCGGCAAAAAAACTATAATTCCGCTCGATTACAATATTTTTGTGAGCTATTGCCCACGCCTTTCGAGTGGGCCGGGCCGCCGGACTCGGATCGCCTAAAAGTTTTTCGGGCCATCAATTAGGACCTAAGGAACCATAGTCACTACCTTGCCATGATCGTTCCCTATTTTTTGAATTTTTTGGCAAAAAAACTAGAATTTCGCCCGATTTCCATATTTTTGTGTGCTATCGCCCACGCCTTCCGAGTGGGTCGGGCCCCCCGGAGCCGGATAGCCTAAAATTTTTCCATACTATCAAATACGACCTAAGGAACCATAGTCACCGCCCCTCCATGATCGTTCCTAGTCTTTTGCGTTTTCAGCCAAAAAACTAGAATTCTGCGCGATTTAAATATTTTCGTGTGCTTTAGCCCACGCCTTCCAAGGGGTCCCGGGAACCCCGAACCCTGATCGCCTAAAAATTTTCCGGCCATCAAATACGACCTAAGGAACCATAGTAACCACCCCGCCATGATCGTTCCTCATTTTTTGCGTTTTTCGGCCAAACAACTAGAATTCCGCGCGATTCCCATATTTTTGTGTGTTATAGCCCACGCCTTCCGAGTGGTCCCGGGACCTCCTGACCCCTATCGCCTAATATTTTTACGGACTATCAAATACGACCTAAGGAACCATAGTATCTGCCCCGCCAAGATCATTCCTCATTTTTTGCGTTTTTCGGCCAAACAACTAGAATTCCGTGCTATCCCATATTTTTGTGTGTTATAGCCCACGCCTTCCGAGTGGTCCCGGGTCTCCGTACCCCTATCGCCTAAAATTTTTCCGGACTATCAAATAAGACCTAAGGAACCATAGTCACCGCCCAGCCATGATCGTTCCTAATTTTTTTCCATTTTTCGGCCAAAAAACTAGAATTCCGCGCGATTCCCATATTTTCGTGACCTATAGCCCACGCCTTCCAAGTGAACCCGGGAACTCCGGACCCCTATCGCCTAAAATTTTTCCGGACTATCAAATACGACCTAAGGAACCATAGTCACCGCCCAGCCATGATCATTCCTCATTTGTTGCGTTTTTCGGCCAAAAACTAGAATTCCGCCCGATTACAATATTTTTGTGTGCTATCGCCCACGCCTTCCGAGTGGGTCGGGCCCCCCGGAGCCGGATCGTCTAAAATTTTTCCAGACTATCAAATATGACCTAAGGAACCATAGTTACCGCCCCGCCATGATCGTTCCTAGTCTATTGCGTTTTTCAGCCAAAAAACTAGAATTTCGCACGATTTCCATATTTTTGTGTGCTTTAGCCCACGCCTTCCAAGGGGTCCCGGGAACCCCGAACCCCGATCGCCTAAAAATTTTCCGGGCCAACAAATACGACCTAAGGAACCATAGTAACCACCCCGCCATGATCGTTCCTCATTTTTTGCATTTTTCGGCCAAACAACTAGAATTCCGCGCGATTCCCATATTTTTGTGTGTTATAGCCCACGCCTTCCGAGTGGTCCCGGGACCTCCTGACCCCTATCACCTAATATTTTTCCGGACTATCAAATACGACCTAAGGAACCATAGTATCCGCCCCGCCATGATCGTTCCTCATTTTTTGCATTTTTCGGCCAAACAACTAGAATTCCGCGCGACTCCCATATTTTTGTGTGTTATAGCCCACACCTTCCGAGTGGTCCCGGGGACCTCCGTACCCCTATCGCCTAAAATTTTTCCGGACTATCAAATACGACCTAAGGAACCATAGTATCCGCCCCGCCATGATCGTTCCTCATTTTTTTTCGTTTTTCGGCCAAACAACTAGAATTCCGCGCGATTCCCATATTTTTGTGTGTTATAGCCCACGCCTTCCGAGTGGTCCCGGGTCTCCGGACCCATATCGCCTAAAATTTTTCCGGACTATCAAATAAGACCTAAGGAACCATAGTCACCGCCCAGCCATGATCGTTCCTAGTTTTTTCCGTTTTTCGGCCAAAAAACTAGAATTCCGCGCGATTCCCATATTTTCGTGTCCTATAGCCCACGCCTTCCAAGTGAACCCGGGAACTCCGGACCCCTATCGCCTAAAATTTTTCCGGACTATCAAATACCACCTAAGGAATCATAGTCACCGCCCAGCCATGATCATTCCTCATTTGTTGCATTTTTCGGCCAAAAAACTAGAATTCCGCCCGATTACAATATTTTTGTGTGTTATTATTGCCCACCCTTCCAAGTGGTTCCGGGACCACCGGACCCCGATCGCCTAAAATTTTTTCAGGCCGTAAAATACGACCTAAGGAACCATAGTAACCGCCCCGCCATCATCGTTTCTTATTTTTTGCATTTTTCGGCCAAAAAACTAGAATTACGCCCGATTCTCATATTTTCGTGTGCTATACCCACGCCTTCCAAGTGGTCCGGGAAGCCGCGGACCCCGATCGCCTAAAATTTTTCCGGACTATCAAATACGACCTAAGGTACCATAATCACCGCCCCACCATGATCATTCCAAATACTTTGCATTTTTCGGCCACAAAACTAGAACTCCGAGCGATTTGCATATTTTAGTGTGCTATAGCTTACGCCTTCCGAGTGGTCCCGGGAGACGTGGACCCAGATCGCCTAAAATTTTTCGGGCCATAAAATACGACCTAAGGAACCATAGTAACCACCCCGCCATGATCGTTCCTCATGTTTTGTGTTTTTCGGCCAAACAACTAGAATTCCGCGCGATTCCCATATTTTTGTGTGTTATAACCCACGCCTTCCGAGTGGTCCCGGGACCTCCTGACCCTTATCGCCTAATATTTTTCCGGACTATCAAATACTACCTAAGGAACCATAGTATTTCGCCCCGCCATGATCGTTCCTCATTTTTTGCGTTTTTCGGCCAAACAACTAGAATTCCGCGCGATTCCCATATTTTTGTGTGTTATAGCCCACACCTTCCGAGTGGTCCTGGGACCTCCGAACCCGTATCGCCTAAAATTTTTCCGGACTATCAAATACGACCTAAGGAACCATAGTCACCGCCCAGCCATGATCATTCCTCATTTGTTGCATTTTTCGGCCAAAAAACTAGAATTCCGCCCGATTACAATATTTTTGTGTGTTATTGCCTACCCTTCCAAGTGGTTCCGGGACCCCCGGACCCCGATCGCCTAAAATTTTTCCAGGCCGTCAAATACGACCTAAGGAACCATAGTAATATCCCCGCCATCATCGTTTCTTATTTTTTGCATTTTTTGGCCAAAAAACTAGAATTACGCCCGATTCTCCTATTTTCGTGTGCTATACCCACGCCTTCCAAGTGGTCCGGGGAGCCGCGGACCCCGATCGCCTAAAAGTTTTCCGGGCTATCAAATACCACCTAAGGAACCATAGTCACCGCCCAGCCATGATCATTCCTCATTTGTTGCATTTTTCGGCCAAAAAATTAGAATTCCGCCCGATTACAATATTTTTGTGTGTTATTGCCCACCCTTCCAAGTGGTTCCGGGACCCCCGGACCCCGATCGCCTAAAATTTTTCCAGGCCGTCAAATACGACCTAAGGAACCATAGTAACCGCCCCGCCATCATCGTTTCTTATTTTTTGCATTTTTCGGCCAAAAAACTAGAATTACGCCCGATTCTCATATTTTCGTGTGCTATACCCACGCCTTCCAAGTGGTCCGGGGAGCCGCGGACCCCGATCGCCTAAAATTTTTCCGAACTATCAAATACGACCTAAGGTACCATAGTCACTGCCCCACCATGATCATTCCAAATGCTTTGCATTTTTCGGCCACAAAACTAGAACTCCGCGTGATTTGCATATTTTAGTGTGCTATAGCTTACGCCTTCCGAGTGGTCCCGGGAGACGTGGACCCAGATCGCCTAAAAATTTTCGGGCCATAAAATACGACCTAAGGAACCATAGTAACCACCCCGCCATGATCGTTCCTCATGTTTTGCGTTTTTCGGCCAAACAACTAGAATTCCGCGCGATTCCCATATTTTTGTGTGTTATAACCCACGCCTTCCGAGTGGTCCCGGGACCTCCTGACCCCTATCGCCTAATATTTTTCCGGACTATCAAATACTACCTAAGGAACCATAGTATCCGCCCAGCCATGATCATTCCTCATTAGTTGCGTTTTTCGGCCAAAAAACTAGAATTCCGCCCGATTACAATATTTTTGTGTGCTATCGCCCACGCCTTCCGAGTGGGTCGGGCCCCCCGGAGCCGGATCGCCTAAAGTTTTTCCAGACTATCAAATACGACCTAAGGAACCATAGTTACCGCCCCGCCATGATCGTTCCTAGTCTTTTGCGTTTTTCAGCCAAAAAACTAGAATTCCGCGCGATTTCCATATTTTCGTGTGCTGTAGCCCACGCCTTCCAAGGTGTCCCGGGAACCCCGAACCCCGATCGCCTAAAAATTTTCCGGGCCAACAAATACGACCTAAGGAACCATAGTAACCACCCCGCCATGATCGTTCCTCATTTTTTGCATTTTTCGGCCAAACAACTAGAATTCCGCGCGATTCCCATATTTTTGTGTGTTATAGCCCACGCCTTCCGAGTGGTCCCGGGACCTCCTGACCCCTATCACCTAATTATTTTTCCGGACTATCAAATACGACCTAAGGAACCATAGTATCCGCCCCGCCATGATCGTTCCTCATTTTTTGCATTTTTCGGCCAAACAACTAGAATTCCGCGCGATTCCCATATTTTTGTGTGTTATAGCCCACGCCTTCCGAGTGGTCCCGGGACCTCCTGACCCCTATCACCTAATATTTTTCCGGACTATCAAATACGACCTAAGGAACCATAGTATCCACCCCGCCATGATCGTTCCTCATTTTTTGCGTTTTTCGGCCAAACAACTAGAATTCCGCGCGATTCCCATATTTTTGTGTGTTATAGCCCACGCCTTCCGAGTGGTCCCGGGTCTCCGGACCCATATCGCCTAAAATTTTTCCGGACTATCAAATAAGACCTAAGGAACCATAGTCACCGCCCAGCCATGATCGTTCCTAATTTTTTCCGTTTTTCGGCCAAAAAACTATAATTCCGCGCGATTCCCATATTTTTGTGTCCTATAGCCCACGCCTTCCAAGTGAACCCGGGAACTCCGGACCCCTATCGCCTAAAATTTTTCCGGACTATCAAATACCACCTAAGGAACCATAGTCACCGCCCAGCCATGATCATTCCTCATTTGTTGCATTTTTCGGCCAAAAAACTAGAATTCCGCCCGATTACAATATTTTTGTGAGTTATTGCCCACCCTTCCAAGTGGTTCCGGGACCCCCGGACCCCGATCGCCTAAAATTTTTCCAGGCCGTCAAATACGACCTAAGGAACCATAGTAACCGCCCCGCCGTCATCGTTTCTTATTTTTTGCATTTTTCGGCCAAAAAACTAGAATTACGCCCGATTCTCATATTTTCGTGTGCAATACCCACGCCTTCCAAGTTGTCCGGGGAGCCGCGGACCCCGATCGCCTAAAATTTTTTCCGGACTATCAAATACGACCTAAGGTACCATAGTCACCGCCCCACCATGATCATTCCAAATGCTTTGCATTTTTCGGCCACAAAACTAGAACTCCGCGCGATTTGCATATTTTAGTGTGCTATAGTTTACGCCTTCCGAGTGGTCCCGGGAGACGTGGACCCAGATCGCCTAAAATTTTCCGGGCCATAAAATACGACCTAAGGAACCATAGTAACCACCCCGCCATGATCGTTCCTCATGTTTTGTGTTTTTCGGCCAAACAACTAGAATTCCGCGCGATTCCCATATTTTTGTGTGTTATAACCCACGCCTTCCGAGTGGTCCCGGGACCTCCTGACCCTTATCGCCTAATATTTTTCTGGACTATCAAATACTACCTAAGGAACCATAGTATTCGCCCCGCCATGATCGTTCCTCATTTTTTGCGTTTTTCGGCCAAACAACTAGAATTCCGCGCGATTCCCATATTTTTGTGTGTTATAGCCCACACCTTCCGAGTGGTCCTGGGACCTCCGAACCCCTATCGCCTAAAATTTTTCTGGACTATCAAATACGACCTAAGGAACCATAGTATCCGCCCCGCCATGATCGTTCCTCATCTTTTGCGTTTTTCGGCCAAACAACTAGAATTCCGCGCTATCCCATATTTTTGTGTGTTATAGCCCACGCCTTCCGAGTGGTCCCGGGTCTCCGGACCCCTATCGCCTAAAATTTTTCCGGACTATCACATACTACCTAAGGAACCATAGTATCCGCCCCGCCATGATCGTTCCTCATTTTTTGCGTTTTTCGGCCAAACAACTAGAATTCCGCGCGATTCCCATATTTTTGTGTGCTATAGCCTACGCCTTCCAAGTGAACCCGGGAACTCCGGACCCCTATCGCCTAAAATTTTTCCGGACTATCAAATACCACCTAAGGAACCATAGTCACCGCCCAGCCATGATCATTCCTCATTTGTTGCATTTTTCGGCCAAAAAATTAGAATTCCGCCCGATTACAATATTTTTGTGTGTTATTGCCCACCCTTCCAAGTGGTTCCGGGACCCCCGGACCCCGATCGCCTAAAATTTTTCCAGGCCGTCAAATACGACCTAAGGAACCATAGTAACCGCCCGTCCATCATCGTTTCTTATTTTTTGCATTTTTCGGCCAAAAAACTAGAATTACGCCCGATTCTCATATTTTCGTGTGCTATACCCACGCCTTCCAAGTGGTCCGGGGAGCCGCGGACCCCGATCGCCTAAAATTTTTCCGAACTATCAAATACGACCTAAGGTACCATAGTCACTGCCCCACCATGATCATTCCAAATGCTTTGCATTTTTCGGCCACAAAACTAGAACTCCGCGTGATTTGCATATTTTAGTGTGCTATAGCTTACGCCTTCCGAGTGGTCCCGGGAGACGTGGACCCAGATCGCCTAAAAATTTTCGGGCCATAAAATACGACCTAAGGAACCATAGTAACCACCCCGCCATGATCGTTCCTCATGTTTTGCGTTTTTCGGCCAAACAACTAGAATTCCGCGCGATTCCCATATTTTTGTGTGTTATAACCCACGCCTTCCGAGTGGTCCCGGGACCTCCTGACCCCTATCGCCTAATATTTTTCCGGACTATCAAATACTACCTAAGGAATCATAGTATCCGCCCAGCCATGATCATTCCTCATTAGTTGCGTTTTTCGGCCAAAAAACTAGAATTCCGCCCGATTACAATATTTTTGTGTGCTATCGCCCACGCCTTCCGAGTGGGTCGGGCCCCCCGGAGCCGGATCGCCTAAAATTTTTCCAGACTATCAAATACGACCTAAGGAACCATAGTTACCGCCCCGCCATGATCGTTCCTAGTCTTTTGCGTTTTTCAGCCAAAAAACTAGAATTCCGCGCGATTTCCATATTTTCGTGTGCTGTAGCCCACGCCTTCCAAGGTGTCCCGGGAACCCCGAACCCCGATCGCCTAAAAATTTTTCGGGCCAACAAATACGACCTAAGGAACCATAGTAACCACCCCGCCATGATCGTTCCTCATTTTTTGCATTTTTCGGCCAAACAACTAGAATTCCGCGCGATTCCCATATTTTTGTGTGTTATAGCCCACGCCTTCCGAGTGGTCCCGGGACCTCCTGACCCCTATCACCTAATATTTTTCCGGACTATCAAATACGACCTAAGGAACCATAGTATCCGCCCCGCCATGATCGTTCATCATTTATTGCATTTTTCGGCCAAACAACTAGAATTCCGCGCGATTCCCATATTTTTGTGTGTTATAGCCCACGCCTTCCGAGTGGTCCCGGGACCTCCTGACCCCTATCACCTAATATTTTTCCGGACTATCAAATACGACCTAAGGAACCATAGTATCCACCCCGCCATGATCGTTCCTCATTTTTTGCGTTTTTCGGCCAAACAACTAGAATTCCGCGCGATTCCCATATTTTTGTGTGTTATAGCCCACGCCTTCCGAGTGGTCCCGGGTCTCCGGACCCATATCGCCTAAAATTTTTCCGGACTATCAAATAAGACCTAAGGAACCATAGTCACCGCCCAGCCATGATCGTTCCTAATTTTTTCCGTTTTTCGGCCAAAAAACTATAATTCCGCGCGATTCCCATATTTTTGTGTCCTATAGCCCACGCCTTCCAAGTGAACCCGGGAACTCCGGACCCCTATCGCCTAATATTTTTCCGGACTATCAAATACCACCTAAGGAACCATAGTCACCGCCCAGCCATGATCATTCCTCATTTGTTGCATTTTTCGGCCAAAAAACTAGAATTCCGCCCGATTACAATATTTTTGTGAGTTATTGCCCACCCTTCCAAGTGGTTCCGGGACCCCCGGACCCCGATCGCCTAAAATTTTTCCAGGCCGTCAAATACGACCTAAGGAACCATAGTAACCGCCCCGCCGTCATCGTTTCTTATTTTTTGCATTTTTCGGCCAAAAAACTAGAATTACGCCCGATTCTTATATTTTCGTGTGCTATACCCACGCCTTCCAAGTGGTCCGGGGAGCCGCGGACCCCGATCGCCTAAAATTTTTTCCGGACTATCAAATACGACCTAAGGTACCATAGTCACCGCCCCACCATGATCATTCCAAATGCTTTGCATTTTTCGGCCACAAAACTAGAACTCCGCGCGATTTGCATATTTTAGTGTGCTATAGTTTACGCCTTCCGAGTGGTCCCGGGAGACGTGGACCCAGATCGCCTAAAATTTTCCGGGCCATAAAATACGACCTAAGGAACCATAGTAACCACCCCGCCATGATCGTTCCTCATGTTTTGTGTTTTTCGGCCAAACAACTAGAATTCCGCGCGATTCCCATATTTTTGTGTGTTATAACCCACGCCTTCCGAGTGGTCCCGGGACCTCCTGACCCTTATCGCCTAATATTTTTCTGGACTATCAAATACTACCTAAGGAACCATAGTATTCGCCCCGCCATGATCGTTCCTCATTTTTTGCGTTTTTCGGCCAAACAACTGGAATTCCGCGCGATTCCCATATTTTTGTGTGTTATAGCCCACACCTTCCGAGTGGTCCTGGGACCTCCGAACCCCTATCGCCTAAAATTTTTCCGGACTATCAAATACGACCTAAGGAACCATAGTATCCGCCCCGCCATGATCGTTCCTCATCTTTTGCGTTTTTCGGCCAAACAACTAGAATTCCGCGCTATCCCATATTTTTGTGTGTTATAGCCCACGCCTTCCGAGTGGTCCCGGGTCTCCGGACCCCTATCGCCTAAAATTTTTCCGGACTATCACATACTACCTAAGGAACCATAGTATCCGCCCCGCCATGATCGTTCCTCATTTTTTGCGTTTTTCGGCCAAACAACTAGAATTCCGCGCGATTCCCATATTTTTGTGTGCTATAGCCTACGCCTTCCAAGTGAACCCGGGAACTCCGGACCCCTATCGCCTAAAATTTTTCCGGACTATCAAATACCACCTAAGGAACCATAGTCACCGCCCAGCCATGATCATTCCTCATTTGTTGCATTTTTCGGCCAAAAAATTAGAATTCCGCCCGATTACAATATTTTTGTGTGTTATTGCCCACCCTTCCAAGTGGTTCCGGGACCCCCGGACCCCGATCGCCTAAAATTTTTCCAGGCCGTCAAATACGACCTAAGGAACCATAGTAACCGCCCCGCC
The DNA here is from genome assembly GCF_000715075.1 of Nicotiana tabacum. Lineage (NCBI taxonomy): Eukaryota > Viridiplantae > Streptophyta > Magnoliopsida > Solanales > Solanaceae > Nicotiana > Nicotiana tabacum. Next base: position 104,013 of record NW_027438375.1, on the reverse strand, counting down.
ATCATCGTTTCTTATTTTTTGCATTTTTCGGCCAAAAAACTAGAATTACGCCCGATTCTCATATTTTCGTGTGCTATACCCACGCCTTCCAAGTGGTCCGGGGAGCCGCGGACCCCGATCGCCTAAAATTTTTCCGAACTATCAAATACGACCTAAGGTACCATAGTCACTGCCCCACCATGATCATTCCAAATGCTTTGCATTTTTCGGCCACAAAACTAGAACTCCGCGTGATTTGCATATTTTAGTGTGCTATAGCTTACGCCTTCCGAGTGGTCCCGGGAGACGTGGACCCAGATCGCCTAAAAATTTTCGGGCCATAAAATACGACCTAAGGAACCATAGTAACCACCCCGCCATGATCGTTCCTCATGTTTTGCGTTTTTCGGCCAAACAACTAGAATTCCGCGCGATTCCCATATTTTTGTGTGTTATAACCCACGCCTTCCGAGTGGTCCCGGGACCTCCTGACCCCTATCGCCTAATATTTTTCCGGACTATCAAATACTACCTAAGGAACCATAGTATCCGCCCAGCCATGATCATTCCTCATTAGTTGCGTTTTTCGGCCAAAAAACTAGAATTCCGCCCGATTACAATATTTTTGTGTGCTATCGCCCACGCCTTCCGAGTGGGTCGGGCCCCCCGGAGCCGGATCGCCTAAAATTTTTCCAGACTATCAAATACGACCTAAGGAACCATAGTTACCGCCCCGCCATGATCGTTCCTAGTCTTTTGCGTTTTTCAGCCAAAAAACTAGAATTCCGCGCGATTTCCATATTTTCGTGTGCTGTAGCCCACGCCTTCCAAGGGGTCCCGTGAACCCTGAACCCCGATCGCCTAAAAATTTTCCGGGCCAACAAATACGACCTAAGGAACCATAGTAACCACCCCGCCATGATCGTTCCTCATTTTTTGCATTTTTCGGCCAAACAACTAGAATTCCGCGCGATTCCCATATTTTTGTGTGTTATAGCCCATGCCTTCCGAGTGGTCCCGGGACCTCCTGACCCCTATCACCTAATATTTTTCCGGACTATCAAATACGACCTAAGGAACCATAGTATCCGCCCCGCCATGATCGTTCATCATTTTTTGCATTTTTCGGCCAAACAACTAGAATTCCGCGCGATTCCCATATTTTTGTGTGTTATAGCCCACGCCTTCCGAGTGGTCCCGGGACCTCCTGACCCCTATCACCTAATATTTTTCCGGACTATCAAATACGACCTAAGGAACCATAGTATCCACCCCGCCATGATCGTTCCTCATTTTTTGCGTTTTTCGGCCAAACAACTAGAATTCCGCGCGATTCCCAATATTTTTGTGTGTTATAGCCCACGCCTTCCGAGTGGTCCCGGGTCTCCGGACCCATATCGCCTAAAATTTTTCCGGACTATCAAATAAGACCTAAGGAACCATAGTCACCGCCCAGCCATGATCGTTCCTAGTTTTTTCCGTTTTTCGGCCAAAAAACTATAATTCCGCGCGATTCCCATATTTTTGTGTCCTATAGCCCACGCCTTCCAAGTGAACCCGGGAACTCCGGACCCCTATCGCCTAAAATTTTTCCGGACTATCAAATACCACCTAAGGAACCATAGTCACCGCCCAGCCACGATCATTCCTCATTTGTTGCATTTTTCGGCCAAAAAACTAGAATTTCGCCCGATTACAATATTTTTGTGTGTTATTGCTCACCCTTCCAAGTGGTTCCGGGACCCCCGGACCCCGATCGCCTAAAATTTTTCCAGGCCGTCAAATACGACCTAAGGAACCATAGTAACCGCCCCGCCATCATCGTTTCTTATTTTTTGCATTTTTCGGCCAAAAAACTAGAATTACGCCCGATTCTCATATTTTCGTGTGCTATACCCACGCCTTCCAAGTGGTCCGGGGAGCCGCGGACCCCGATCGCCTAAAATTTTTCCGGACTATCAAATACGACCTAAGGTACCATAGTCACCGCCCCACCATGATCATTCCAAATGCTTTGCATTTTTCGGCCACAAAACTAGAACTCCGCGCGATTTGCATATTTTAGTGTGCTATAGTTTACGCCTTCCGAGTGGTCCCGGGAGACGTGGACCCAGATTGCCTAAAATTTTCCGGGCCATAAAATACGACCTAAGGAACCATAGTAACCACCCCGCCATGATCGTTCCTCATTTTTTGTGTTTTTCGGCCAAACAACTAGAATTCCGCGCGATTCCCATATTTTTGTGTGTTATAACCCACGCCTTCCGAGTGGTCCCGGGACCTCCTGACCCCTATCGCCTAATATTTTTCCGGACTATCAAATACTACCTAAGGAACCATAGTATTCGCCCCGCCATGATCGTTCCTCATTTTTTGCGTTTTTCGGCCAAACAACTAGAATTCCGCGCGATTCCCATATTTTTGTGTGTTATAGCCCACACCTTCCGAGTGGTCCCGGGACCTCCGAACCCCTATCGCCTAAAATTTTTCCGGACTATCAAATACGACCTAAGGAACCATAGTATCCGCCCCGCCATGATCGTTCCTCATCTTTTGCGTTTTTCGGCCAAACAACTAGAATTCCGCGCTATCCCATTTTTTTGTGTGTTATAGCCCACGCCTTCCGAGTGGTCCCGGGTCTCCGGACCCCTATCGCCTAAAATTTTTCCGGATTATCAAATAAGACCTAAGGAACCACAGTCACCGCCCAGCCATGATCGTTCCTAGTGTTTTCCGTTTTTCGGCCAAAAAACTAGAATTCCGTGCGATTCCCATATTTTCGTGTCCTATAGCCCACGCCTTCCAAGTGAAGCCGGGAACTCTGGACCCCCATCGCCTAAAATTTTTCCGGACTATCAAATACGACCTAAGGAACCATAGTCACCGCCCAGCCATGATCATTCCTCATTTGTTGCATTTTTCGGCCAAAAAACTAGAATTCCGCCCGATTACAATATTTTTGTGTGCTATTGCCCACCCTTCCAAGTGGTTACGGGACCCCCGGACCCCGATCGCCTAAAATTTTTCCGGGTCCTTAAATACGACCTAAAGAACCATAGTAACCACCCCGCCATCATCGTTTCTCATTTTTCGCATTTTTCGGCCAAAAAACTAGAATTACGCCCGATTCCCATATTTTCGTGTGCTATACCCACGCCTTCCAAGTGGTCCGGGGAGCCGCGGACCCCGATCGCCTAAAATTTTTCCGGACTATCAAATACGACCTAAGGTACCATAGTCACCGCCCAGCCATGATCATTCCTCATTTGTTGCGTTTTTCGGCCAAAAAACTAGAATTCCGCCCGATTACAATATTTTTGTGTGCTATCGCCCACGCCTTCCAAGTGGGTCGGGCCCCCCGGAGCCGGATCGCCTAAAATTTTTCTAGACTATCAAATACGACCTAAGGAACCATAGTCACCGCCCCGCCATGATCGTTCCTAGTCTTTTGCGTTTTTCAGCCAAAAAACTAGAATTCCGCGCGATTTCCATATTTTCGTGTGCTTTAGCCCACGACTTCCACGGGGGTCCCAGGAACCCCGAACCCCTATCGCCTAAAAATTTTTTGGGCCATCAAATACGACCTAAGGAACCATAGTAACCACCCCGCCATGATCGTTCTTCATTTTTTGCGATTTCGGCCAAACAACTAGAATTCTGCGCGATTCCCATATTTTTGTGTGTTATAGCCCACGCCTTCCTAGTGGTCCCGGTACCTCCTGACCCCTATCGCCAAATATTTTTCCGGACTATCAAATACGACCTAAGGAACCATAGTATCCGCCCCACCATGATCGTTCCTCATTTTTTGCGTTTTTCGGCCAAACAACTAGAATTCCGCGCGATTCCCATATTTTTGTGTGTTATAGCCCACACCTTTCTAGTGGTCCCAGGACCTCCGTAACCTTATCGCCTAAAATTTTTCCGGACTGTCAAATACAATCTAAGGAACCATAGTATCCGCCCCACCATGATCGTTCCTCATTTTTTGCGTTTTTCGGCCAAACAACTAGAATTCCGCGCTATCCCATATTTTTGTGTGTTATAGCCCATGCCTTCCGAGAGGTCCCGGGTCTCCGGACCCCTATCGCCTAAAATTTTTTTGGACTATCAAATAAGACCTAAGGAACTATAGTCACCGCCCAGCCATGATCGTTCCTAATTCTTTTCCGTTTTTCGGCCAAAAAACTAGAATTCCGCGCGATTCCCATATTTTCGTGTCCTATAGCACACGCCTTCTAAGTGAACCCGGGAACTCCATACCCCTATCGCCTAAAATTTTTCCGGTCTATCAAATACGACCTAAGGAACCATAGTCACCGCCCAGCCATGATCATTCCTCATTTGTTGCGTTTTTCGGCCAAAAAACTAGAATTCCGCCCAATTACAATATTTTTGTGTGCTATTGCCCACCCTTCCAAGTGGTTTCGGGACCCCCGGACCCCGATCGCCTAATATTATTCCGGGCCATCAAATACGACCTAAGGAACCATAGTAACCTCCTCGCCATCATCGTTTCTCATTTTTTGCATTTTTCGGCCAAAAAACTAGAATTACGCCCGATTCCCATATTTTCGTGTGCTATACCCACGCCTTCCAAGTGGTCCGGGGAGCCGCGGACCCCGATCGCCTAAAATTTTTCCGGACTATCAAATACGACCTAAGGTACCATAGTCACCGCCCCACCATGATCGTTCCAAATGCTTAGCATTTTTCGGCCAAAAAACTAGAACTCCGCGTGATTTGCATATTTTAGTGTGCTATAGCTTACGCCTTCTGAGTGGTCCCGGGAGCCGTGGACCCCGATCGCCTAAAATTTTCCGGGCCATCAAATATGACCTAAGGAACCATAGTCACCGCCCCGCCATGATCGTTCCTCATTTATTTCGTTTTTCGGCAGAAAAACAATAATTCCGCTCGATTACCATATTTTTGTGTGCTATTGCCCACGCCTTCCGAGTGGGCCGGGCCGCCGGACTCGGATCGCCTAAAATTTTTTCGGGCCATCAATTAGGACCTAAGGAACCATAGTCACTGCCTCACCATGATCGTTCCTCATTTTTTGAATTTTTTGGCCAAAAAACAAGAATTTCGCCCGATTCCCATATTTTTGTTCGTTATCGCCCACGCCTTCAGAGTGGGTCGGGCCCCCCGGAGCCGGATCGCCTAAAATTTTTCCAGACTATCAAATATGACCTAAGGAACCATAGTCACCGCCCCGCCATGATCGTTCCTAGTCTTTTGCATTTTTCAGCCAAAACACTAGAATTCCGCGCGATTTCCATATTTTCTTGTGCTAAACCCACGCCTTCCAAGGGGTCCCGGGGAACCCCGAACCCCGATCGCCTAAAAATTTTCCGGGCCATCATATACGACTTAAGGAACCCTAGTAACCACCCCGCCATGATCGTTCCTCATTTTTTGCGTTTTTCAGCCAAACAACTAGAATTCTGCGTGATACCCATATTTTTGTGTGTTATAGCCCACGCCTTCCGAGTGGTCCCGGGACCTCCTGACCCCTATCGCCTAATATTTTTCTGGACTATCAAATACGACCTAAGGAACCTTAGTATCCGCCCCGCCATGATCGTTCTTCATTTTTTGCGTTTTTCGGCCAAACAACTAGAATTCCGCGCATATTTTTGTGTGTTATAGCCCACACCATCCGAGTGGTCCCGGGACCTCCGGACCCCTGTCGCCTAAAATTTTTCCGGACTATCAAATACGACCTAAGGAACCATAGTATCCGCCCCGCCATGATCGGTCCTCATATTTTGCGTTATTCGGCCAAACAACTAGAATTCCGTGCTATCCCATAATTTTGTGTGTTATAGCCCACGCCTTCCGAGTGGTCCCGGGTATCTGCACCCCTATCGCCTAATATTTTTCCGGACTATCAAATAAGACCTAAGGAACCATAGTCACCGCCCAGCCATGATCGTTCCTAGTTTTTTTCCGTTTTTCGCCCAAAAAACTAGAATTCCGCGCGATTCCCATATTTTCGTGTCCTATAGCCCACGCCTTCCAAGTGAACCCGGGAACTCCGGACCCCTATCGCCTAAAATTTTCCCGGACTATCAAATACGACCTAAGGAACCATAGTCACCGCCCAGCCATGATCATTCCTCATTTGTTGCATTTTTCGGCCAAAAAACTAGAATTCCGCCCGATTACAATATTTTTGTGTGCTATCGCCCACGCCTTCTGAGTGGGTCGGGCCCCTCGGAGCCGGATCGCCTAAAAATTTTCCAGACTTTCAAATACGACCTAAGGAACCATAGTCACTGCCCCGCCATGATCGTTCCTAGTCTTTTGCATTTTTCAGCCAAAAAACTAGAATTGCGCGCGATTTCCATATTTTCGTGTGCTTTATCCCACGCCTTCCTAGGGGTCCCGGGAACCCCGAACCCCGATCGCCTAAAAATTTTCTGGGCCATCAAATACGACCTAAGGAACCATAGTAACCACCCCGCCATGATCGTTCCTCACTTTTTGCATTTTTCGGCCAAACAACTAGAATTCCGCGCGATTCCCATATTTTTGTGTGTTATAGCCCACGCCTTCCGAGTGGTCCCAGGACCTCCTGACCCCTATCGCCTAATATTTTTCCGGACTATCAAATACGACCTAATAAACCATAGTATCCGCCCCGCCATGATCGTTCCTTATTTTTTGCGTTTTTCGGCCAAACAACTAGAATTCCGCGCGATTCCCATATTTTTGTGTGTTATAGCCCACACCTTCCGAGTGGTCCCGGGACCTCCGGACCCCTATCGCCTAAAATTTTTCCGGACTATCAAATACGACCTAAGGAACCATAGTATCCGCCCCGCCATGATCGTTCCTCATTTTTTGCGTTTTTCGGCCAAACAACTAGAATTCCGCGCTATCCCATATTTTTGTGTGTTGTAGCCCACGCCTTCCGAGTGGTCCCGGGTCTCCGGACCCCTATCGCCTAAAATTTTTCCGGACTATCAAATAAGACCTAAGGAACCATAGTCACCGCCCAGCCATGATCGTTCCTAGTTTTTTCCGTTTTTCGGCCAAAAAACTAGAATTCCGCGCGATTCCCATATTTTCATGTCCTATAGCCCACGCCTTCCAAGTGAACCCGGGAACTCCGGACCCCTATCGCCTAAAATTTTTCCGGACTATCAAATACGACCTAAGGAACCATAGTCATCGCCCAGCCATGATCATTCCTCATTTATTGCGTTTTTCGGCAAAAAACTAGAATTCCGCCCGATTACAATATTTTTGTGTGCTATTGCCCACCCTTCCAAGTGGTTACGGGACCCCCGGACCCCGATCGCCTAAAATTTTTCCGGGCCGTAAATATGACCTAAGGAACCATAGTAACCACCCCGCCATCATCGTTTCTCATTTTTTGCATTTTTCGGCCAAAAAACTAGAATTACGCCCGATTCCCATATTTTCGTGTGCTATACCCATGCCTTCCAAGTGGTCCGGGGAGACGCGGACCCCGATTTCCTAAAATTTTTCCTGACTATCAAATACGACCTAAGGTACCATAGTCACCGCCCTACCATGATCGTTCCAAATGCTTTGCATTTTTCGGCCAAAAAACTAGAACTCCAAACGATTTGCATATTTTAGTGTGCTATAGCTTGCGCCTTCCGAGTGGTCCCGGGAGCCGTGGACCCCGATCGCCTAAAATTTTCCGGGCCATCAAATATGACCTAAGGAACCATAGTAACCACCCCGCCATGATCGTTCCTCACTTTTTGCGTTTTTCGGCCAAACAACTAGAATTCCGCGCGATTCCCATATTTTTGTGTGTTATAGCCCACGCGTTCCGAGTGGTCCCGGGACCTCCTGACCCCTATCGCCTAATATTTTTCCAGACTATCAAATACGACCTAAGGAACCATAGTATCCTCCCCGCCATGATCGTTCCTCATTTTTTGCGTTTTTCGGCCAAACAACTAGAATTATGCCCGATTCCCATATTTTCGTGTGCTATACCCATGCCTTCCAAGTGGTCCGGGGAGACGCGGACCCCGATTTCCTAAAATTTTTCCGGACTATCAAATACGACCTAAGGTACCATAGTCACCGCCCTACCATGATCGTTCCAAATGCTTTGCATTTTTCGGCCAAAAAACTAGAACTCCACACGATTTGCATATTTTAGTGTGCTATAGCTTGCGCCTTCCGAGTGGTCCCGGGAGCCGTGGACCCCGATCGCCTAAAATTTTCCGGGCCATCAAATACGACCTAAGGAACCATAGTAACCACCCCGCCATGATCGTTCCTCATTTTTTGCGTTTTTCGGCCAAACAACTAGAATTCCGCGCGATTCCCATATTTTTGTGTGTTATAGCCCACGCGTTCCGAGTGGTCCCGGGACCTCCTGACCCCTATCGCCTAATATTTTTCCGGACTATCAAATACGACCTAAGGAACCATAGTATCCTCCCCGCCATGATCGTTCCTCATTTTTTGCGTTTTTTGGCCAAACAACTAGAATTCCGCGCGACTCCCATATTTTTGTGTGTTATAGCACACACCTTCCGAGTGGTCCCGGGACCTCCGGACCTCTATCGCCTAAAATTTTTCTGGACTATCAAATACGACCTAAGGAACCATAGTATCCGCCCCGCCATGATCGTTCCTCATTCTTTGCGTTTTTCGGCCAAACAACTAGAATTCCGCGCTATCCCATATTTTTGTGTGTTATAGCCCACGCCTTCCGAGTGGTCCCGGGTCTAAGGAACCATAGTAACCGCCCCCCCATCATCGTTTCTCATTTTTTGCATTTTTCGGCCAAAAAACTAGAATTACGCCCGATTCCCATATTTTCGTGTGGTATACCCACGCCTTCCAAGTGGTCCGGGGAGCCGCGGACCCCGATCGCCTAAAATTTTTCCGGACTATCAAATACGACCTAAGGTACCATAGTCACTGCCCCACCATGATCTTTCCAAATGCTTTGCAATTTTCGGCCAAAAAACTAGAACGCCGCGCGATTTGCTTATTTTAGTGTGCTATAGCTTACGCCTTCCGAGTGGTCCCGGGAGCCGTGGACCCCGATCGCCTAAAATTTTCCGGTCCATCAAATACGACCTAAGGAACCATAGTCACCGCCCCGCCATGATCGTTCCTCATTTATTGCGTTTTTCGGCCAAACAACTAGAATTCCGCGCGATTACCATATTTTTGTGTGTTATAGCCCACGCCTTTCGAGTGGTCCCGGGACCTCCTGACCCCTATCGCCTAATATTTTTCCGGACTATCAAATACGACCTAAGGAACCATAGTATCCGCCCCGCCATGATCGTTCCTCATTTTTTGCGTTTTTCGGCCAAACAACTAGAATTCCGCGCGATTCCCATATTTTTGTGTGTTATAGCCCACACTTTCCGAGTGGTCCCGGGACCTCCGGACCCCTATCGCCTAAAATTTTTCCGGACTATCAAATACGACCTAAGGAACCATAGTATCCTCCCCGCCATGATCGTTCCTCATTTTTTGCGTTTTTCGGCCAAACAACTAGAATTCCGCCCAACTCCCATATTTTTGTGTGTTATAACCCACACCTTCCGAGTGGTCCCGGGACCTCCGGACCCCTATCGCCTAAAATTTTTCTGGACTATCAAATATGACCTAAGGAACCATAGTATCCGCCCCGCCATGATCGTTCCTCATTCTTTGCGTTTTTCGGCCAAACAACTAGAATTCCGCGCTATCCCATATTTTTGTGTGTTATATATAGCCCACGCCTTCCGAGTGGTCCCGGGTCTATGGACCCATATCGCCTAAAATTTTTCCGGACTATCAAATAAGACCTAAGGAACCATAGTCACCGCCCAGCCATGATCATTCCTAGTTTTTTCCGTTTTTCGGCCAAAAAACTAGAATTCCGCGCGATTCCCATATTTTCGTGTCCTATAGCCACGCCTTCCAAGTGAATCCGGGAACTCCGGACCCCTATCACCTAAAATTTTTTCGGACTATCAAATACGACCTAAGGAACCATAGTCACCGCCCAGCCATGATCATTCCTCATTTGTTGCATTTTTCGGCCAAAAAACTAGAATTCCGCCCGATTACAATATTTTTGGGTGCTATTGCCCACCCTTCCAAGTGGTTCCGGGACCCCCGGACCCCGATCGCCTAAAATTTTTTCGGGCCATCAAATACGACCTAAGGAACCATAGTAACCGCCCCGCCATCATCGTTTCTCATTTTTTGCATTTTTCGGCCAAAAAACTAGAATTACGCCCGATTCCCATATATTCGTGTGCTATACCCACGCCCTCCAAGTGGTCCGGGGAGCCGCGGACCCCGATCGCCTAAAATTTTTCCGTACTATCAAATACGACCTAAGGTACCATAGTCACCGCCCCACAATGATCTTTTCAAATGCTTTGCATTTTTCGGCCAAAAAACTAGAACACCGCGCGATTTGCTTATTTTAGTGTGCTATAGCTTACGCCTTCCGAGTGGTCCCGGGAGCCGTGGACCCCGCTCGCCTAAAATTTTCCGGGCCATTAAATACGACCTAAGGAACCATAGTCACCGCCCCGCCATGATCGTTCCTCATTTATTGCATTTTTCGGCCAAAAAACTAGAATTCCGCTCGATTACCATATTTTTGTGTGCTATTGCCCACGCCTTCCGAGTGGGCCGGGCCGCTGGACTCGGATCGCCTAAAAAATATTCGGGCCAACAATTAAGACCTAAGGAACCATAGTCACCACCTCTCCATGATCGTTCCTCATTTTTTGCATTTTTTGGCCAAAAAACTATAATTCCGCCCGATTCCCATATTTTTGTGTGCTATCGCCCACGCCTTCCGAGTGGATCGGGCCCCCCGGAGCCGGATCGCCTAAAAATTTCCCGGACTATCAAATATGACCTAAGAAACCATAGTCACCTCCCCGCCATGATCGTTCCTAGTCTTTTACGTTTTTCAGCCAAACAACTAGAATTCCGCGCGATTTCCATATTTTCGTGTGCTTTAGCCCACGCCTTCCAAGGGGTCCCGGGAACCCCGAACCCCGATCGCCTAAAAATATTCCGGGCAATCAAATACGACCTAAGGAACCATAGTAACCGCCCCGCCATGATCGTTCCTCATGTTTTGCGTTTTTCGGCCAAACAACTAGAATTCCGCGCGATTACCATATTTTTGTGTGTTATAGCCCACGCCTTTCGAGTGGTCCCGGGACCTCCTGACCCCTATCGCCTAATATTTTTCCGGACTATCAAATACGACCTAATGAACCATAGTATCCGCCCCGCCATGATCGTTCCTCATTTTTTGCGTTTTTCGGCCAAACAACTAGAATTCCGCGCGATTCCTATATTTTTGTGTGTTATAGCCCACGCCTTCCGAGTGGTCCCGGGACCTCCTGACCCCTTTTCGCCTAATATTTTTCCGGACTATCAAATACGACCTAAGGAACGATAGTATCTGCCACGCCATGATCGTTCCTCATTTTTTGCGTTTTTCGGCCAAACAACTAGAATTCCGCCCGACTCCCATATTTTTGTGTGTTATAGCCCACACCTTCCGAGTGGTCCCGGGACGTCCGGACCCCTATTGCCTAAAATTTTTCCGGACTATCAAATGCGACCTAAGGAACCATAGTATCTGCCTCACCATGATCGTTCCTCATTTTTTGTGTTTTTCGGCCAAACAACTAGAATTCCGCGCGATTCCTATATTTTTGTGTGTTATAGCCCATGCCTTACGAGTGGTCCCGGGACCTCCTGACCCCTTTTCGCCTAATATTTTTCCGGACTATCAAATACGACCTAAGGAATGATAGTATCCGCCACGCCATGATTGTTCCTCATTTTTTGCGTTTTTAGGCCAAACAACTAGAATTCCGCGCGATTCCCATATTTTTGTGTGTTATAGCCCACACCTTCCGAGTGGTCCCGGGACCTCCGGACCCCTATCGCCTAAAATTTTTCCGGATTATCAAATATGACCTAAGGAACCATAGTATCCGCCCCGCCATGATCGTTCCTCATTTTTTGCGTTTTTTGGCCAAACAACTAGAATTCCGCGCGATTACCATATTTTTGTGTGTTATAGCCCATGCCTTTCGAGTGGTCCTGGGACCTCCTGACCTCTATCGCCTAATATTTTTTCGGACTATCAAATACGACCTAAGGAACCATAGTATCCGCCCCGCCATGATCGTTCCTCATTTTTTGCGTTTTTCGGCCAAACAACTAGAATTCCGCGCGATTTCCATATTTTTGTGTGTTATAGCCCACACCTTCCGAGTGGTCCCGGGACCTCCGGACCCCTATCGCCTAAAATTTTTCCGGACTATCAAATACGACCTAAGGAACCATAGTATCCGCCTCGCCATGATCGTTCCTCATTTTTTGCGTTTTTCGGCCAAACAACTAGAATTCCGCGCGATTCCTATATTTTTGTGTGTTATAGCCCACGCCTTCCGAGTGGTCCCGGGACCTCCTGACCCCTTTTCGCCTAATATTTTTCCGGACTATCAAATACGACCTAAGGAACGATAGTATCTGCCACGCCATGATTGTTCCTCATTTTTTGTGTTTTTCGGCCAAACAACTAGAATTCCGCGCGATTCCCATATTTTTGTGTGTTATAGCCCACACCTTCCGAGTGGTCCCGGGACCTCCTGACCCCTATCGCCTGATATTTTTCCGGACTATCAAATACGACCTAAGGAACCATAGTATCCGCCCCGCCATGATCGTTCCTCATTTTTTGCGTTTTTCGGCCAAACAACTAGAATTCCGCGCGATTCCCATATTTTTGTGTGTTATAGCCCACACCTTCCGAGTGGTCCCGGGACCTCCGGACCCCTATCGCCTAAAATTTTTCCGGACTATCAAATATGACCTAAGGAACCATAGTATCCGCCCCGCCATGATCGTTCCTCATTTTTTTGCGTTTTTCGGCAGAACAACTAGAATTCCGCGCGATTACCATATTTTTGTGTGTTATAGCCCACGCCTTTCGAGTGGTCCCGGGACCTCCTGACCCCTATCGCCTAATATTTTTCCGGACTATCAAATACGACCTAAGGAACCATAGTATCCGCCCCGCTATGATCGTTCCTCATTTTTTGCATTTTTCGGCCAAACAACTAGAATTCCGCGCGATTCCTATATTTTTGTGTGTTATAGCCCACGCCTTCCGAGTGGTCCCGGGACCTCCTGACCCCTTTTCGCCTAATATTTTTCCGGACTATCAAATACGACCTAAGGAACGATAGTATCTGCCACGCCATGATCGTTCCTCATTTTTTGCGTTTTTCGGCCAAACAACTAGAATTCCGCCCGACTCCCATATTTTTGTGTGTTATAGCCCACACCTTCCGAGTGGTCCCGGGACGTCCGGACCCCTATTGCCTAAAATTTTTCCGGACTATCAAATGCGACCTAAGGAACCATAGTATCCGCCTCGCCATGATCGTTCCTCATTTTTTGCATTTTTCGGCCAAACAACTAGAATTCCGCGCGATTCCTATATTTTTGTGTGTTATAGCCCATGCCTTACGAGTGGTCCCGGGACCTCCTGACCCCTTTTCGCCTAATATTTTTCCGGACTATCAAATACGACCTAAGGAATGATAGTATCCGCCACGCCATGATTGTTCCTCATTTTTTGCGTTTTTCGGCCTAACAACTAGAATTCCGCGCGATTCCCATATTTTTGTGTGTTATAGCCCACACCTTCCGAGTGGTCCCGGGACCTCCGGACCCCTATCGCCTAAAATTTTTCCGGATTATCAAATATGACCTAAGGAACCATAGTATCCGCCCCGCCATGATCGTTCCTCATTTTTTGCGTTTTTTGGCCAAACAACTAGAATTCCGCGCGCTTACCATATTTTTGTGTGTTATAGCCCACGTCTTTCGAGTGGTCCCGGGACCTCCTGACCCCTATCGCCTAATATTTTTCCGGACTATCAAATACGACCTAAGGAACCATAGTATCCGCCCCGCCATGATCGTTCCTCATTTTTTGCATTTTTCGCCCAAACAACTACAATTCCGCGCGATTCCCATATTTTTGTGTGTTATATAGCCCACACCTTCCGAGTGGTCCCGGGACCTCCGGACCCCTATCGCCTAAAATTTTTCCGGACTATCAAATACGACCTAAGGAATCATAGTATCCGCCTCGCCATGATCGTTCCTCATTTTTTGCGTTTTTCGGCCAAACAACCAGAATTCCGCGCGATTCCTATATTTTTGTGTGTTATAGCCCACGCCTTCCGAGTGGTCCCGGGACCTCCTGACCCCTTTTCGCCTAATATTTTTTCGGACTATCAAATACGACCTAAGGAACGATAGTATCTGCCACGCCATGATTGTTCCTCATTTTTTGCGTTTTTCGGCCGAACAACTAGAATTCCGCGCGATTCCCATATTTTTGTGTGTTATAGCCCACACCTTCCGAGTGGTCCCGGGACCTCCGGACCCCTATCGCCTAAAATTTTTCCGGACTATCAAATATGACCTAAGGAACCATAGTATCCGCCCCGCCATGATCGTTCCTCATTTTTTGCGTTTTTCGGCCAAACAACTAGAATTCCGCACGATTACCATATTTTTGTGTGTTATAGCCCAAGCCTTTCGAGTGGTCCCGGGACCTCCTGACCCCTATCGCCTAATATTTTTCCGGACTATCAAATACGACCTAAGGAACCATAGTATCCGCCCCGCCATGATCGTTCCTCATTTTTTGCGTTTTTCGGCCAAACAACTAGAATTCCGCGCGATTCCTATATTTTTGTGTGTTATAGCCCACGCCTTCCGAGTGGTCCCGGGACCTCCTGACCCCTTTTCGCCTAATATTTTTCCGGACTATCAAATATGACCTAAGGAACGATAGTATCTGCCACGCCATGATTGTTCCTCATTTTTTGCGTTTTTCGGCCAAACAACTAGAATTTCGCGCGATTCCCATATTTTTGTGTGTTATAGCCCACACCTTCCGAGTGGTCCCGGGACCTCCGGACCCCTATCGCCTAAAATTTTTCCGGACTATCAAATATGACCTAAGGAACCATAGTATCCGCCTCGCCATGATCGTTCCTCATTTTTTGCGTTTTTCGGCCAAACAACTAGAATTCCGCGCGATTCCTATATTTTTGTGTGTTATAGCCCACGCCTTCCGAGTGGTCCCGGGACCTCCTGACCCCTTTTCGCCTAATATTTTTCCGGACTATCAAATACGACCTAAGGAACGATAGTATCTGCCACGTCATGATTGTTCCTCATTTTTTGCGTTTTTCGGCCAAACAACAAGAATTCCGCGCGATTCCCATATTTTTGTGTGTTATAGCCCACACCTTCCGAGTGGTCCCGGGACCTCCGGACCCCTATCGCCTAAAATTTTTCCGGACTATCAAATATGACCTAAGGAACCATAGTATCCGCCCCGCCATGATCGTTCCTCATTTTTTGCGTTTTTCGGCCAAACAACTAGAATTCCGCACGATTACCATATTTTTGTGTGTTATAGCCCACGCCTTTCGAGTGGTCCCGGGACCTCCTGACCCCTATCGCCTAATATTTTTCCGGACTATCAAATACGACCTAAGGAACCATAGTATCCGCCCCGCCATGATCGTTCCTCATTTTTTGCATTTTTCGGCCAAACAACTAGAATTTCGCCCGACTCCCATATTTTTGTGTGTTATAGCCCATACCTTCCGAGTGGTCCCGGGACCTCCGGACCCCTATCACCTAAAATTTTTCCGGACTATCAAATACGACCTAAGGAACCATAGTATCCGCCTCGCCATGATCGTTCCTCATTTTTTGCGTTTTTCGGCCAAACAACTAGAATTCCGCGCGATTCCCATATTTTTGTGTGTTATAGCCCACACCTTCCGAGTGGTCCCGGGACCTCCGGACCCCTATCACCTAAAATTTTTCCGGACTATCAAATACGACCTAAGGAACCATAGTATCCGCCTCGCCATGATCGTTCCTCATTTTTTGCGTTTTTCGGCCAAACAACTAGAATTCCGCGCGATTCCTATATTTTTGTGTGTTATAGCCCACGCCTTCCGAGTGGTCCCGGGACCTCCTGACCCCTTTTCGCCTAATATTTTTCCGGAATATCAAATACGACCTAAGGAACGATAGTATCCGCCACGCCATGATTGTTCCTCATTTTTTGCGTTTTTCGGCCAAACAACTAGAATTTCGCGCGATTCCCATATTTTTGTGTGTTATAGCCCACACCTTCCGAGTGGTCCCGGGACCACCGGACCCCTATCGCCTAAAATTTTTCCGGACTATCAAATATGACCTAAGGAACCATAGTATCCGCCCCGCTATGATCGTTCCTCATTTTTTGCGTTTTTCAGCCAAACAACTAGAATTCCGCGCGATTCCCATATTTTTGTGTGTTATAGCCCACACCTTCGGAGTGGTCCCGGGACCTCCGGACCCCTATCGCCTAAA
Source organism: Nicotiana tabacum (assembly GCF_000715075.1). Taxonomy (NCBI): domain Eukaryota; kingdom Viridiplantae; phylum Streptophyta; class Magnoliopsida; order Solanales; family Solanaceae; genus Nicotiana; species Nicotiana tabacum. The sequence goes on along the minus strand of NW_027438375.1, from coordinate 87,585 downwards.
ATTTTTCCGGACTATCAAATATGACCTAAGGAACCATAGTATCCGCCCCGCCATGATCGTTCCTCATTTTTTGCGTTTTTCGGCCAAACAACTAGAATTCCGCACGATTACCATATTTTTGTGTGTTATAGCCCACGCCTTTCGAGTGGTCCCGGGACCTCCTGACCCCTATCGCCTAATATTTTTCCGGACTATCAAATACGACCTAAGGAACCATAGTATCCGCCCCGCCATGATCGTTCCTCATTTTTTGCGTTTTTCGGCCAAACAACTAGAATTTCGCCCGACTCCCATATTTTTGTGTGTTATAGCCCACACCTTCCGAGTGGTCCCGGGACCTCCGGACCCCTATCACCTAAAATTTTTCCGGACTATCAAATACGACCTAAGGAACCATAGTATCTGCCTCGCCATGATCGTTCCTCATTTTTTGCGTTTTTCGGCCAAACAACTAGAATTCCGCGCGATTCCCATATTTTTGTGTGTTATAGCCCACACCTTCCGAGTGGTCCCGGGACCTCCGGACCCCTATCGCCTAAAATTTTTCCGGACTATCAAATATGACCTAAGGAACCATAGTATCCGCCCCGCCATGATCGTTCCTCATTTTTTGCGTTTTTCGGCCAAACAACTAGAATTCCGCACGATTACCATATTTTTGTGTGTTATAGCCCAAGCCTTTCGAGTGGTCCCGGGACCTCCTGACCCCTATCGCCTAATATTTTTCCGGACTATTAAATACGACCTAAGGAACCATAGTATCCGCCCCGCCATGATCGTTCCTCATTTTTTGCGTTTTTCGGCCAAACAACTAGAATTCCGCGCGATTCCTATATTTTTGTGTGTTATAGCCCACGCCTTCCGAGTGGTCCCGGGACCTCCTGACCCCTTTTCGCCTAATATTTTTCCGGACTATCAAATACGACCTAAGGAACGATAGTATCTGCCACGCCATGATTGTTCCTCATTTTTTGCGTTTTTCGGCCAAACAACTAGAATTTCGCGCGATTCCCATATTTTTGTGTGTTATAGCCCACACCTTCCGAGTGGTCCCGGGACCTCCGGACCCCTATCGCCTAAAATTTTTCCGGACTATCAAATATGACCTAAGGAACCATAGTATCCGCCTCGCCATGATCGTTCCTCATTTTTTGCGTTTTTCGGCCAAACAACTAGAATTTCGCCCGACTCCCATATTTTTGTGTGTTATAGCCCACACCTTCCGAGTGGTCCCGGGACCTCCGGACCCCTATCACCTAAAATTTTTCCGGACTATCAAATACGACCTAAGGAACCATAGTATCTGCCTCGCCATGATCGTTCCTCATTTTTTGCGTTTTTCGGCCAAACAACTAGAATTCCGCGCGATTCCCATATTTTTGTGTGTTATAGCCCACACCTTCCGAGTGGTCCCGGGACCTCCGGACCCCTATCGCCTAAAATTTTTCCGGACTATCAAATATGACCTAAGGAACCATAGTATCCGCCCCGCCATGATCGTTCCTCATTTTTTGCGTTTTTCGGCCAAACAACTAGAATTCCGCACGATTACCATATTTTTGTGTGTTATAGCCCAAGCCTTTCGAGTGGTCCCGGGACCTCCTGACCCCTATCGCCTAATATTTTTCCGGACTATTAAATACGACCTAAGGAACCATAGTATCCGCCCCGCCATGATCGTTCCTCATTTTTTGCGTTTTTCGGCCAAACAACTAGAATTCCGCGCGATTCCTATATTTTTGTGTGTTATAGCCCATGCCTTACGAGTGGTCCCGGGACCTCCTGACCCCTTTTCGCCTAATATTTTTCCGGACTATCAAATACGACCTAAGGAATGATAGTATCCGCCACGCCATGATTGTTCCTCATTTTTTGCGTTTTTCGGCCTAACAACTAGAATTCCGCGCGATTCCCATATTTTTGTGTGTTATAGCCCACACCTTCCGAGTGGTCCCGGGACCTCCGGACCCCTATCGCCTAAAATTTTTCCGGATTATCAAATATGACCTAAGGAACCATAGTATCCGCCCCGCCATGATCGTTCCTCATTTTTTGCGTTTTTTGGCCAAACAACTAGAATTCCGCGCGCTTACCATATTTTTGTGTGTTATAGCCCACGTCTTTCGAGTGGTCCCGGGACCTCCTGACCCCTATCGCCTAATATTTTTCCGGACTATCAAATACGACCTAAGGAACCATAGTATCCGCCCCGCCATGATCGTTCCTCATTTTTTGCATTTTTCGCCCAAACAACTACAATTCCGCGCGATTCCCATATTTTTGTGTGTTATATAGCCCACACCTTCCGAGTGGTCCCGGGACCTCCGGACCCCTATCGCCTAAAATTTTTCCGGACTATCAAATACGACCTAAGGAATCATAGTATCCGCCTCGCCATGATCGTTCCTCATTTTTTGCGTTTTTCGGCCAAACAACCAGAATTCCGCGCGATTCCTATATTTTTGTGTGTTATAGCCCACGCCTTCCGAGTGGTCCCGGGACCTCCTGACCCCTTTTCGCCTAATATTTTTTCGGACTATCAAATACGACCTAAGGAACGATAGTATCTGCCACGCCATGATTGTTCCTCATTTTTTGCGTTTTTCGGCCGAACAACTAGAATTCCGCGCGATTCCCATATTTTTGTGTGTTATAGCCCACACCTTCCGAGTGGTCCCGGGACCTCCGGACCCCTATCGCCTAAAATTTTTCCGGACTATCAAATATGACCTAAGGAACCATAGTATCCGCCCCGCCATGATCGTTCCTCATTTTTTGCGTTTTTCGGCCAAACAACTAGAATTCCGCACGATTACCATATTTTTGTGTGTTATAGCCCAAGCCTTTCGAGTGGTCCCGGGACCTCCTGACCCCTATCGCCTAATATTTTTCCGGACTATCAAATACGACCTAAGGAACCATAGTATCCGCCCCGCCATGATCGTTCCTCATTTTTTGCGTTTTTCGGCCAAACAACTAGAATTCCGCGCGATTCCTATATTTTTGTGTGTTATAGCCCACGCCTTCCGAGTGGTCCCGGGACCTCCTGACCCCTTTTCGCCTAATATTTTTCCGGACTATCAAATATGACCTAAGGAACGATAGTATCTGCCACGCCATGATTGTTCCTCATTTTTTGCGTTTTTCGGCCAAACAACTAGAATTTCGCGCGATTCCCATATTTTTGTGTGTTATAGCCCACACCTTCCGAGTGGTCCCGGGACCTCCGGACCCCTATCGCCTAAAATTTTTCCGGACTATCAAATATGACCTAAGGAACCATAGTATCCGCCTCGCCATGATCGTTCCTCATTTTTTGCGTTTTTCGGCCAAACAACTAGAATTCCGCGCGATTCCTATATTTTTGTGTGTTATAGCCCACGCCTTCCGAGTGGTCCCGGGACCTCCTGACCCCTTTTCGCCTAATATTTTTCCGGACTATCAAATACGACCTAAGGAACGATAGTATCTGCCACGTCATGATTGTTCCTCATTTTTTGCGTTTTTCGGCCAAACAACAAGAATTCCGCGCGATTCCCATATTTTTGTGTGTTATAGCCCACACCTTCCGAGTGGTCCCGGGACCTCCGGACCCCTATCGCCTAAAATTTTTCCGGACTATCAAATATGACCTAAGGAACCATAGTATCCGCCCCGCCATGATCGTTCCTCATTTTTTGCGTTTTTCGGCCAAACAACTAGAATTCCGCACGATTACCATATTTTTGTGTGTTATAGCCCACGCCTTTCGAGTGGTCCCGGGACCTCCTGACCCCTATCGCCTAATATTTTTCCGGACTATCAAATACGACCTAAGGAACCATAGTATCCGCCCCGCCATGATCGTTCCTCATTTTTTGCATTTTTCGGCCAAACAACTAGAATTTCGCCCGACTCCCATATTTTTGTGTGTTATAGCCCATACCTTCCGAGTGGTCCCGGGACCTCCGGACCCCTATCACCTAAAATTTTTCCGGACTATCAAATACGACCTAAGGAACCATAGTATCCGCCTCGCCATGATCGTTCCTCATTTTTTGCGTTTTTCGGCCAAACAACTAGAATTCCGCGCGATTCCCATATTTTTGTGTGTTATAGCCCACACCTTCCGAGTGGTCCCGGGACCTCCGGACCCCTATCACCTAAAATTTTTCCGGACTATCAAATACGACCTAAGGAACCATAGTATCCGCCTCGCCATGATCGTTCCTCATTTTTTGCGTTTTTCGGCCAAACAACTAGAATTCCGCGCGATTCCTATATTTTTGTGTGTTATAGCCCACGCCTTCCGAGTGGTCCCGGGACCTCCTGACCCCTTTTCGCCTAATATTTTTCCGGAATATCAAATACGACCTAAGGAACGATAGTATCCGCCACGCCATGATTGTTCCTCATTTTTTGCGTTTTTCGGCCAAACAACTAGAATTTCGCGCGATTCCCATATTTTTGTGTGTTATAGCCCACACCTTCCGAGTGGTCCCGGGACCACCGGACCCCTATCGCCTAAAATTTTTCCGGACTATCAAATATGACCTAAGGAACCATAGTATCCGCCCCGCTATGATCGTTCCTCATTTTTTGCGTTTTTCAGCCAAACAACTAGAATTCCGCGCGATTCCCATATTTTTGTGTGTTATAGCCCACACCTTCGGAGTGGTCCCGGGACCTCCGGACCCCTATCGCCTAAAATTTTTCCGGACTATCAAATATGACCTAAGGAACCATAGTATCCGCCCCGCCATGATCGTTCCTCATTTTTTGCGTTTTTCGGCCAAACAACTAGAATTCCGCACGATTACCATATTTTTGTGTGTTATAGCCCACGCCTTTCGAGTGGTCCCGGGACCTCCTGACCCCTATCGCCTAATATTTTTCCGGACTATCAAATACGACCTAAGGAACCATAGTATCCGCCCCGCCATGATCGTTCCTCATTTTTTGCGTTTTTCGGCCAAACAACTAGAATTTCGCCCGACTCCCATATTTTTGTGTGTTATAGCCCACACCTTCCGAGTGGTCCCGGGACCTCCGGACCCCTATCACCTAAAATTTTTCCGGACTATCAAATACGACCTAAGGAACCATAGTATCTGCCTCGCCATGATCGTTCCTCATTTTTTGCGTTTTTCGGCCAAACAACTAGAATTCCGCGCGATTCCCATATTTTTGTGTGTTATAGCCCACACCTTCCGAGTGGTCCCGGGACCTCCGGACCCCTATCGCCTAAAATTTTTTCGGACTATCAAATATGACCTAAGGAACCATAGTATCCGCCCCGCCATGATCGTTCCTCATTTTTTGCGTTTTTCGGCCAAACAACTAGAATTCCGCACGATTACCATATTTTTGTGTGTTATAGCCCAAGCCTTTCGAGTGGTCCCGGGACCTCCTGACCCCTATCGCCTAATATTTTTCCGGACTATTAAATACGACCTAAGGAACCATAGTATCCGCCCCGCCATGATCGTTCCTCATTTTTTGCGTTTTTCGGCCAAACAACTAGAATTCCGCGCGATTCCTATATTTTTGTGTGTTATAGCCCACGCCTTCCGAGTGGTCCCGGGACCTCCTGACCCCTTTTCGCCTAATATTTTTCCGGACTATCAAATACGACCTAAGGAACGATAGTATCTGCCACGCCATGATTGTTCCTCATTTTTTGCGTTTTTCGGCCAAACAACTAGAATTTCGCGCGATTCCCATATTTTTGTGTGTTATAGCCCACACCTTCCGAGTGGTCCCGGGACCTCCGGACCCCTATCGCCTAAAATTTTTCCGGACTATCAAATATGACCTAAGGAACCATAGTATCCGCCTCGCCATGATCGTTCCTCATTTTTTGCGTTTTTCGGCCAAACAACTAGAATTCCGCGCGATTCCCATATTTTTGTGTGTTATAGCCCACGCCTTCCGAGTGGTCCCGGGACCTCCTGACCCCTTTTCGCCTAATATTTTTCCGGACTATCAAATACGACCTAAGGAACGATAGTATCTGCCACGCCATGATTGTTCCTCATTTTTTGCGTTTTTCGGCCAAACAACTAGAATTCCGCGCGATTCCCATATTTTTGTGTGTTATAGCCCACACCTTCCGAGTGGTCCCGGGACCTCCGGACCCCTATCGCCTAAAATTTTTCCGGACTATCAAATATGACCTAAGGAACCATAGTATCCGCCCCGCCATAATCGTTCCTCATTTTTTGCGTTTTTCGGCCAAACAACTAGAATTCCGCACGATTACCATATTTTTGTGTGTTATAGCCCACGCCTTTCGAGTGGTCCCGGGACCTCCTGACCCCTATCGCCTAATATTTTTTCGGACTATCAAATACGACCTAAGGAACCATAGTATCCGCCCCGCCATGATCGTTCCTCATTTTTTGCGTTTTTCGGCCAAACAACTAGAATTTCGCCCGACTCCGATATTTTTGTGTGTTATAGCCCATACCTTCCGAGTGGTCCCGGGACCTCCGGACCCCTATCACCTAAAATTTTTCCGGACTATCAAATACGACCTAAGGAACCATAGTATCCGCCTCGCCATGATCGTTCCTCATTTTTTGCGTTTTTCGGCCAAACAACTAGAATTCCGCGCGATTCCCATATTTTTGTGTGTTATAGCCCACACCTTCCGAGTGGTCCCGGGACCTCCGGACCCCTATCACCTAAAATTTTTCCGGACTATCAAATACGACCTAAGGAACCATAGTATCCGCCTCGCCATGATCGTTCCTCATTTTTTGCGTTTTTCGGCCAAACAACTAGAATTCCGCGCGATTCCTATACTTTTGTGTGTTATAGCCCACGCCTTCCGAGTGGTCCCGGGACCTCCTGACCCCTTTTCGCCTAATATTTTTCCGGAATATCAAATACGACCTAAGGAACGATAGTATCCGCCACGCCATGATTGTTCCTCATTTTTTGCGTTTTTCGGCCAAACAACTAGAATTTCGCGCGATTCCCATATTTTTGTGTGTTATAGCCCACACCTTCCGAGTGGTCCCGGGACCTCCGGACCCCTATCGCCTAAAATTTTTCCGGACTATCAAATATGACCTAAGGAACCATAGTATCCGCCCCGCTATGATCGTTCCTCATTTTTTGCGTTTTTCAGCCAAACAACTAGAATTCCGCGCGATTCCCATATTTTTGTGTGTTATAGCCCACACCTTCGGAGTGGTCCCGGGACCTCCGGACCCCTATCGCCTAAAATTTTTCCGGACTATCAAATATGACCTAAGGAACCATAGTATCCGCCCCGCCATGATCGTTCCTCATTTTTTGCATTTTTCGGCCAAACAACTAGAATTCCGCACGATTACCATATTTTTGTGTGTTATAGCCCACGCCTTTCGAGTGGTCCCGGGACCTCCTGACCCCTATCGCCTAATATTTTTCCGGACTATCAAATACGACCTAAGGAACCATAGTATCCGCCCCGCCATGATCGTTCCTCATTTTTTGCGTTTTTCGGCCAAACAACTAGAATTCCGCGCGATTCCCATATTTTTGTGTGTTATAGCCCACACCTTCCGAGTGGTCCCGGGACCTCCGGACCCCTATCACCTAAAATTTTTCCGGACTATCAAATACGACCTAAGGAACCATAGTATCCGCCTCGCCATGATCGTTCCTCATTTTTTGCGTTTTTCGGCCAAACAACTAGAATTCCGCGCGATTCCTATATTTTTGTGTGTTATAGCCCACGCCTTCCGAGTGGTCTCGGGACCTCCTGACCCTTTTTCGCCTAATATTTTTCTGGAATATCAAATACGACCTAAGGAACGATAGTATCCGCCACGCCATGATTGTTCCTCATTTTTTGCGTTTTTCGGCCAAACAACTAGAATTTCGCGCGATTCCCATATTTTTGTTTGTTATAGCCCACACCTTCCGAGTGGTCCCGGGACCTCCGGACCCCTATCGCCTAAAATTTTTCCGGACTATCAAATATGACCTAAGGAACCATAGTATCCGCCCCGCTATGATCGTTCCTCATTTTTTGCATTTTTCAGCCAAACAACTAGAATTCCGCGCGATTCCCATATTTTTGTGTGTTATAGCCCACACCTTCGGAGTGGTCCCGGGACCTCCGGACCCCTATCGCCTAAAATTTTTCCGGACTATCAAATATGACCTAAGGAACCATAGTATCCGCCCCGCCATGATCGTTCCTCATTTTTTGCATTTTTCGGCCAAACAACTAGAATTCCGCACGATTACCATATTTTTGTGTGTTATAGCCCACGCCTTTCGAGTGGTCCCGGGACCTCCTGACCCCTATCGCCTAATATTTTTCCGGACTATCAAATACGACCTAAGGAACCATAGTATCCGCCCCGCCATGATCGTTCCTCATTTTTTGCGTTTTTCGGCCAAACAACTAGAATTCCGCCCGACTCCCATATTTTTGTGTGTTATAGCCCACACCTTCCGAGTGGTCCCGGGACCTCCGGACCCCTATCACCTAAAATTTTTCCGGACTATCAAATACGACCTAAGGAACCATAGTATCTGCCTCGCCATGATCGTTCCTCATTTTTTGCGTTTTTCGGCCAAACAACTAGAATTCCGCGCGATTCCCATATTTTTGTGTGTTATAGCCCACACCTTCCGAGTGGTCCCGGGACCTCCGGACCCCTATCACCTAAAATTTTTCCGGACTATCAAATACGACCTAAGGAACCATAGTATCCGCCTCTCCATGATCGTTCCTCATTTTTTGCGTTTTTCGGCCAAACAACTAGAATTCCGCGCGATTCCTATATTTTTGTGTGTTATAGCCCACGCCTTCCGAGTGGTCCCGGGACCTCCTGACCCCTTTTCGCCTAATATTTTTCCGGACTATCAAATACGACCTAAGGAACGATAGTATCCGCCACGCCATGATTGTTCCTCATTTTTTGCGTTTTTCGGCCAAACAACTAGAATTTCGCGCGATTCCCATATTTTTGTGTGTTATAGCCCACACCTTCCGAGTGGTCCCAGGACCTCCGGACCCCTATCGCCTAAAATTTTTCCGGACTATCAAATATGACCTAAGGAACCATAGTATCCGCCCCGCTATGATCGTTCCTCATTTTTTGCGTTTTTCAGCCAAACAACTAGAATTCCGCGCGATTACCATATTTTTGGGTGTTATAGCCCACGCCTTTCGAGTGGTCCCGGGACCACCTGACCCCTATCGCCTAATATTTTTCCGGACTATCAAATATGACCTAAGGAATCATAGTATCCGCCCCACCATGATCGTTCCTCATTTTTTGCGTTTTTCGGCCAAAAAACTAGAATTTCGCGCGATTCCCATATTTTTGTGTGTTATAGCCCACACCTTCCGAGTGGTCCCGGGACCTCCGGACCCCTATCGCCTAAAATTTTTCCGGACTATCAAATATGACCTATGGAACCATAGTATCCGCCCCGCCATGATCGTTCCTCATTTTTTGCGTTTTTCGGCCAAACAACTAGAATTCCGCACGATTACCATATTTTTGTGTGTTATAGCCCACGCCTTTCGAGTGGTCCCGGGACCTCCTGACCCCTATCGCCTAATATTTTTCCGGACTATCAAATACGACCTAAGGAACCATAGTATCCGCCCCGCCATGATCGTTCCTCATTTTTTGCGTTTTTCGGCCAAACAACTAGAATTCCGCGCGATTCCCATATTTTTGTGTGTTATAGCCCACACCTTCCGAGTGGTCCCGGGACCTCCGGACCCCTATCGCCTAAAATTTTTCCGGACTATCAAATATGACCTAAGGAACCATAGTATCCGCCCCGCCATGATCGTTCCTCATTTTTTGCGTTTTTCGGCCAAACAACTAGAATTCCGCACGATTACCATATTTTTGTGTGTTATAGCCCACGCCTTTCGAGTGGTCCCGGGACCACCTGACCCCTATCGCCTAATATTTTTCCGGACTATCAAATACGACCTAAGGAATCATAGTATCCGCCCCACCATGATCGTTCCTCATTTTTTGCGTTTTTCGGCCAAACAACTAGAATTTCGCGCGATTCCCATATTTTTGTGTGTTATAGCCCACACCTTCCGAGTGGTCCCGGGACCTCCGGACCCCTATCGCCTAAAATTTTTCCGGATTATCAAATATGACCTAAGGAACCATAGTATCCGCCCCGCCATGATCGTTCCTCATTTTTTGCGTTTTTCGTCCAAACAACTAGAATTCCGCGCGATTACCATATTTTTGTGTGTTATAGCCCACGCCTTTCGAGTGGTCCCGGGACCACCTGACCCCTATCGCCTAATATTTTTCCGGACTATCAAATACGACCTAAGGAATCATAGTATCCGCCCCGCCATGATCGTTCCTCATTTTTTGCGTTTTTCGGCCAAAAAACTAGAATTTCGCGCGATTTGCATATTTTTGTGTGTTATCGCCCACACCTTCCGAGTGGTCCCGGGACCTCCGGACCCCTATCGCCTAAAATTTTTCCGGACTATCAAATACGACCTAAGGAACCATAGTATCCGCCTCAACATGATCGTTCCTCATTTTTTGCATTTTTCGGCCAAACAACTAGAATTCCGCGCGATTCCTATATTTTTGTGTGTTATAGCCCACGCCTTCCGAGTGGTCCCGGAACCTCCTGACCCCTTTTCGCCTAATATTTTTCCGGACTATCAAATACGACCTAAGGAACGATAGTATCTGCCACGCCATGATCGTTCCTCATTTTTTGCGTTTTTCGGCCAAAAAACTAGAATTCCGCGCGACTCCCATATTTTTGTGTGTTATAGCCCACACCTTCCGAGTGGTCCCGGGACCTCCAGACCCTTATCGCCTAAAATTTTTCTGGACTATCAAATACGACCTAAGGACCCATAGTATCCGCCCCGCCATGATCATTCCTCATTTGTTGCGTTTTTCGGCCAAAAAACTAGAATTCCGCCCGATTACAATATTTTTGTGTGCTATTGCCCACCCTTCCAAGTGGTTCCGGGACCCCCGGACCCCGATCGCCTAAAAATTTTCCGGGCCATCAAATACGACCTAAGGAACCATAGTAACCACCCCGCCATCATCGTTTCTCATTTTTTGCATTTTTCGGCCAAAAAATTAGAATTACGCCCGATTCCCATATTTTCGTGTGCTATACCCACGCCTTCCAAGTGGTCAGGGGAGCCGCGGACCCCGATCGCCTAAAATTTTTCCGGACTATCAAATACGACCTAAGGTACCATAGTCACCGCCCCACCATGATCTTTCCAAATGCTTTGTATTTTTCGGCCAAAAACTAGAACGCCGCGCGATTTGCTTATTTTAGTGTTCTATAGCTTACGCCTTCTGAGTGGTCCCGGGAGCCGTGGACCCCGATCGCCTAAAATTTTTCCGGACTATTAAATAAGACCTAAGGAACCATAGTAACCGCCCCGCCATGATCGTTCCTCATTTTTTGCATTTTTCGGCCAAACAACTAGAATTCCGCGCGATACCTATATTTTTGTGTGTTATAGCCCACGCCTTCCGAGTGGTCCCGGGACCTCCTGACCCCTTTTCGCCTAATATTTTTCCGGACTATCAAATACGACCTAAGGAACCATAGTATCCGCCCCGCCATGATCGTTCCTCATTTTTTGCGTTTTTCGGCCAAACAACTAGAATTCCGCGCGATTCCCATATTTTTGTGTGTTATAGCCCACACCTTCCGAGTGGTCCCGGGACCTCCGGACCCCTATCGCCTAAAATTTTTCCAGACTATCAAATATGACCTAAGGAACCATAGTATCCGCCCCGCCATGATCATTCCTCATTTGTTGCGTTTTTCGGCCAAAAAACTAGAATTCCGCCCGATTACAATATTTTTGTGTGCTATTGCCCACCTTTCCAAGTGGTTCCGGAACCCCCGGACTTTGATCGCCTAAAATTTTTTCGGGCCATCAAATACGACCTAAGGAACCATAGTAACCACCCCGCCATCATCGTTTCTCACTTTTTGCATTTTTCGGCCAAAAATTCTAGAATTACGCCCGATTCCTATATTTTCGTGTGCTATACCCACGCCTTCCAAGTGGTCCGGGGAGCCGCGGACCCCGATCGCCTAAAATTTTTCCGGACTATCAAAAACAACCTAAGGAACCATAGTCACCGCCCCGCCATGATCGTTCCTCATTTATTGCGTTTTTCGGCCAAAATACTAGAATTCCGCCCGATTCCCATATTTTTGTGTGCTATCGCCCACGCCTTCCGAGTGGGTCGGGCCCCCGGAGCCGGATCGCCTAAAAATTTTCCGGACTATCAAATAAGACCTAAGGAACCATAGTCACCTCCCCGCCATGATCGTTCCTAGTCTTTTGCGTTTTTCTGCCAAACAACTAGAATTCCGCGCGATTTCCATATTTTCGTGTGCTTTAGCCCACGCCTTCCAAGTGGTCCCGGGAACCCCGAACCCCGATGGCCTAAAAATTTTCCGGGCCATCAAATACGACCTAAGGAACCATAGTAACCGCCCCGCCATGATCGTTCCTCATGTTTTGCGTTTTTCTGCCAAACAACTAGAATTCCGCGCGATTACCATATTTTTGTGTGTTATAGCCCACGCCTTTCGAGTGGTCCCGGGACCTCCTGACCCCTATCGCCTAATATTTTTCCGGACTATCAAATACGACCTAAGGAACCATAGTATCCGCCTCTCAATGATCGCTCCTCATTTTTTGCGTTTTTCGGCCAAACAACTAGAATTCCGCGCGATTCCTATATTTTTGTGTGTTATAGCCCACGCCTTCCGAGTGGTCCCGGGACCTCCTGACCCCTTTTCGCCTAATATTTTTCCGGACTATCAAATACGACCTAAGGAACGATAGTATCCGCCACGCCATGATTGTTCCTCATTTTTTGCGTTTTTCGGCCAAACAACTAGAATTTCGCGCGATTCCCATATTTTTGTCTGTTATAGCCCACGCCTTTCGAGTGGTCCCGGGACCTCCTGACCCCTATCGCCTAATATTTTTCCGGACTATCAAATACGACCTAAGGAACCATAGTATCCGCCCCGCCATGATCGTTCCTCATTTTTTGCGTTTTTCGGCCAAACAACTAGAATTCCGCACGATTCCCATATTTTTGTGTGTTATAGCCCACACCTTCCGAGTGGTCCCGGGACCTCCGGACCCCTATCGCCTAACATTTTTCCGGACTATCAAATACGACCTAAGGTACCATAGTCACCGCCCTACCATGATCGTTCCAAATGCTTTGCATTTTTCGGCCAAAAAACTAGAACTCCGCGCGATTTGCATATTTTAGTGTGCTATAGCTTACGCCTTCCGAGTGGTCCCGGGAGCTGTGGACCCCGATCGCCTAAAATTTTCCGGGCCATCAAATACGACCTAAGGAACCATAGTAACCACCCCGCCATGATCGTTCCTCATTTTTTGCGTTTTTCGGCCAAACAACTAGAATTCCGCGCGATTCCCATATTTTTGTGTGTTATAGCCCACGCGTTCCGAGTGGTCCCGGGACCTCCTGACCCCTATCGCCTAATATTTTTCCGGACTATCAAATACGACCTAAGGAACCATAGTATCCTCTCCGCCATGATCGTTCCTCATTTTTTGCATTTTTCGGCCAAACAACTAGAATTCCGCGCGACTCCCATATTTTTGTGTGTTATAGCCCACACTTTCCGATTGGTCCCGGGACCTCTGGACCCCTATCGCCTAAAATTTTTCTGGACTATCAAATACGACCTAAGGAACCATAGTATCCGCCCCGCCATGATCGTTCCTCATTCTTTCCGTTTTTCGGCCAAACAACTAGAATTCCGCGCTATCCCATATTTTTGTGTGTTATAGCCCACGCCTTCCGAGTGGTCCCGGGTCTCCTGACCCATATCGCCTAAAAATTTTCCGGACTATCAAATAAGACCTAAGGAACCATAGTCACCGCCCAGCCATGATCGTTCCTAGTTTTTTCCGTTTTTCGGCCAAAAAACTAGAATTCCGCGCGATTCCTATATTTTCGTGTCCTATAGCCCACGCCTTCCAAGTGAACCCGGGATCTCCGGACCCCTATCGCCTAAAATTTTTCCGGACTATCAAATACAACCTAAGGAACTATAGTCACCGCCCAGCCATGATCATTCCTCATTTGTTGCGTTTTTCGGCCAAAAAACTAGAATTTCGCCCGATTACAATATTTTTGTGTGCTATTGCCCACCCTTCCAAGTGGTTCCGGGACCCCCGGACCCCGATCGCTTAAAATTTTTCCGGGCCATCAAATACGACCTAAGGAACCATAGTAACCTCCCCGCCGTCATCGTTTCTCATTTTTTGCATTTTTCGGCCAAAAAACTAGAATTACGCCCGATTCCCATATTTTCTGTGCTATACCCACGCCTTCCAAGTGGTCAGGGGAGCCGCGGACCCCGATCGCCTAAAATTTTTTCGGACTATCAAATACGACCTAAGGTACCATAGTCACCGCCCCACCATGATCTTTCCAAATGCTTTGTATTTTTCGGCCAAAAACTAGAACGCCGCGCGATTTGCTTATTTTAGTGTTCTATAGCTTACGCCTTCTGAGTGGTCCCGGGAGCCGTGGACCCCGATCGCCTAAAATTTTTCCGAACTATTAAATAAGACCTAAGGAACCATAGTAATCACCCCGCCATGATCGTTCCTCATTTTTTGCATTTTTCGGCCAAACAACTAGAATTCCGCGCGACTCCCATATTTTTGTGTGTTATAGCCCACGCCTTCCGATTGGTCCCGGGACCTCCGGACCCCTATCGCCTAAAATTTTTCTGGACTATCAAATACGACCTAAGGAACCATAGTATCCGCCCCGCCATGATCGTTCCTCATTCTTTCCGTTTTTCGGCCAAACAACTAGAATTCCGCGCTATCCCATATTTTTGTGTGTTATAGCCCACGCCTTCCGAGTGGTCCCGGGTCTCCTGACCCATATCGCCTAAAAATTTTCCGGACTATCAAATAAGACCTAAGGAACCATAGTCACCGCCCAGCCATGATCGTTCCTAGTTTTTTCCGTTTTTCGGCCAAAAAACTAGAATTCCGCGCGATTCCCATATTTTCGTGTCCTATAGCCCACGCCTTCCAAGTGAACCCGGGATCTCCGGACCCCTATCGCCTAAAATTTTTCCGGACTATCAAATACAACCTAAGGAACTATAGTCACCGCCCAGCCATGATCATTCCTCATTTGTTGCGTTTTTCGGCCAAAAAACTAGAATTTCGCCCGATTACAATATTTTTGTGTGCTATTGCCCACCCTTCCAAGTGGTTCCGGGACCCCCGGACCCCGATCGCTTAAAATTTTTCCGGGCCATCAAATACGACCGAAGGAACCATAGTAACCGCCCCGCCATCATCGTTTCTCATTTTTTGCATTTTTCGGCCAAAAAACTAGAATTACGCCCGATTCCCATATTTTCGTGTGCTATACCCACGCCTTCCAAGTGGTCAGGGGAGCCGCGGACCCCGATCGCCTAAAATTTTTCCGGACTATCAAATACGACCTAAGGTACCATAGTCACCGCCCCACCATGATCTTTCCAAATGCTTTGTATTTTTCGGCCAAAAACTAGAACGCCGCGCGATTTGCTTATTTTAGTGTTCTATAGCTTACGCCTTCTGAGTGGTCCCGGGAGCCGTGGACCCCGATCGCCTAAAATTTTTCCGGACTATTAAATAAGACCTAAGGAACCATAGTAACCGCCCCGCCATGATCGTTCCTCATTTTTTGCATTTTTCGGCCAAACAACTAGAATTCCGCGCGATACCTATATTTTTGTGTGTTATAGCCCACGCATTCCGAGTGGTCCCGGGACCTCCTGACCCCTTTTCGCCTAATATTTTTCCGGACTATCAAATACGACCTAAGGAACCATAGTATCCGCCCCGCCATGATCGTTCCTCATTTTTTGCGTTTTTCGGCCAAACAACTAGAATTCCGCACGATTCCCATATTTTTGTGTGTTATAGCCCACACCTTCCGAGTGGTCCTGGGACCTCCGGACCCCTATCGCCTAAAATTTTTCCAGACTATCAAATATGAACTAAGGAACCATAGTATCCGCCCCGCCATGATCATTCCTCATTTGTTGCGTTTTTCGGCCAAAAAACTAGAATTCCGCCCGATTACAATATTTTTGTGTGCTATTGCCCACCTTTCCAAGTGGTTCCGGAACCCCCGGACCCCGATCGCCTAAAATTTTTCCGGGCCGTCAAATACGACCTAAGGAACCATAGTAACCACCCCGCCATCATCGTTTCTTACTTTTTGCATTTTTCGGCCAAAAAACTAGAATTACGCCCGATTCCTATATTTTCGTGTGCTATACCCACGCCTTCCAAGTGGTCCGGGGAGCCGCGGACCCCGATCGCCTAAAATTTTTCCGGACTATCAAAAATGACCTAAGTAACCATAGTCACCGCCCCGCCATGATCGTTCCTCATTTATAGAGTTTTTCGGCCAAAATACTAGAATTCCGCCCGATTCCCATATTTTTGTGTGCTATCGCCCACGCCTACCGAGCGGGTCGGGCCCCCCGGAGCCGGATCGCCTAAAAATTTTCCGGACTATCAAATACGACCTAAGGAACCATAGTCACCTCCCCGCCATGATCGTTCCTAGTCTTTTGCGTTTTTCAGCCAAACAACTAGAATTCCGCGCGATTTCCATATTTTCGTGTGCTTTAGCCCACGCCTTCCAAGGGGTCCCGGGAACCCCGAACCCCGATCGCCTAAAAATTTTCCGGGCCATCAAATACGACCTAAGGAACCATAGTAACCGCCCCGCCATGATCGTTCCTCATGTTTTGCATTTTTCTGCCAAACAACTAGAATTCCGCGCGATTACCATATTTTTGTGTGTTATAGCCCACGCCTTTCGAGTGGTCCCGGGACCTCCTGACCCCTATCGCCTAATATTTTTCCAGACTATCAAATACGACCTAAGGAACCATAGTATCCGCCCCGCCATGATCGTTCCTCATTGTTTGGCGTTTTTCGGCCAAACAACTAGAATTCCGCGCGATTCCCATATTTTTGTGTGTTATAGCCCACACCTTCCGAGCGGTCCCGGGACCTCCGGACCCCTATCGCCTAAAATTTTTCCGGACTATCAAATACGAACTAAGGAACCATAGTATCCGCCTCGCCATGATCGTTCCTCATTTTTTGCATTTTTCGGCCAAACAACTAGAATTCCGCGCTATCCCATATTTTTGTGTGTTATAGCCCACGCCTTCCGAGTGGTCCCGGGACTCCGGACCCCTATCGCCTAAATTTTTGTTTGGACTATCAAATAAGAGCTAAGGAACCATAGTAACCACCCCGCCATGATCGTTCCTCATTTTTTGCATTTTTCGGCCAAACAACTAGAATTCCGCGCTATTCCTATATTTTTGTGTGTTATAGCCCACGCCTTCCGAGTGGTCCCGGGACCTCCTGACCCCTTTTCGCCTAATATATTTCCGGACTATCAAATACGACCTAAGGAACGATAGTATCCGCCACGCCATGATCATTCCTCATTTTTTGCATTTTTCGGCCAAACAACTAGAATTCCGCGCGATTCCCATATTTTTGTGTGTTATAGCCCACACCTTCCGAGTGGTCCCGGGACCTCCGGACCCCTATCGCCTAAAATTTTTCTGGACTATCAAATACGACCTAAGGAACCATAGTATCCGCCCCGCCATGATCGTTCCTCATTTTTTGCGTTTTTCGGCCAAACAACTAGAATTCCGCGCGATTAACATATTTTTGTGTGTTATAGCCCATGCCTTTCGAGTGGTCCCGGGACCTCCTGACCCCTATCGCCTAATATTTTTCCGGACTATCAAATACGACCTAAGGAACCATAGTCATCGCCCAGCCATGATCATTCCTCATTTGTTGCGTTTTTCGGCCAAAAACTAGAATTCCGCCCGATTACAATATTTTTGTGTGCTATTGCCCACCTTTCCAAGTGGTTCGGGGACCCCCGGACCCCGATCGCCTAAAATTTTTCCGGGCCGTCAAATACGACCTAAGGAACCATAGTAACCGCCCCGCCATCATCGTTTCTCACTTTTTGCATTTTTCGGCCAAAAAGCTAGAATTACGCCCGATTCCCATATTTTCGTGTGCTATACCCACGCCTTCCAAGTGGTCCGGGGAGCCGCGGACCCCGATCGCCTAAAATTTTTCCGGACTATCAAATACGACCTAAGGTACCATAGTCACCGCCCCACCATGATCGTTCCAAATGCTTTGCATTTTTCGGCCAAAAAACTAGTACTCTGCGCGATTTGCTTATTTTAGTGTTCTATAGCTTACGCCTTCCGAGTGGTCCCGGGAGCCGTTGACCCCGATCGCCTAAAATTTTCCGGGCCATCAAATATGACCTAAGGAACCATAGTCACCGCCCCGCCATGATCGTTCCTCGTTTATCGCGTTTTTCGGCCAAAAAACTAGAATTCCGCTCGATTACCAAATTTTTGTGTGCTATTGCCCACGCCTTCCGAATGGGCCTGGCCGCCGGACTCGGATCGCCTAAAAAAGTTTTGGGCAATCAATTAGGACCTAAGGAACCATAGTCACCGCCTCTCCATGATCGTTCCTCATTTTTTGCATTTTCTGGATAAAAAACTAGAATTCCGCCCGATTCCCATATTTTTGTGTGCTATCGCCCACGCCTTCCGAGTGGGTCGGGCCCCCCGGAGCCGGATCGCCTAAAAATTTTCCGGACTATCAAATACGACCTAAGGAACCATAATCACCGCCCCGTCATGATCGTTCCTAGTCTTTTGCGTTTTTCTGCCAAAAAACTAGAATTCCGCGCGATTTCCATATTTTCGTGTGCTTTAGCCCACGCCTTCCAAGGGGTCCCGGGAACCCCGAACCCCGATCGCCAAAAAATTTTTCGGGCCATCAAATACGACCTAAGGAACCATAGTAACCGCCCCGCCATGATCGTTCCTCGTGTTTTGCAATTTTCTGCCAAACAACTAGAATTCCGCGCGATTACCATATTTTTGTGTGTTATAGCCCACGCCTTTCGAGTGGTCCCGGGACCTCCTGACCCCTATCGCCTAATATTTTTTCGGACTATCAAATACGACCTAAGGAACCATAGTATCCGCCACGCCATGATCGTTCCTCATTTTTTGCGTTTTTCGGCCAAACAACTAGAATTCCGCGCGATTCCCATATTTTTGTGTGTTATAGCCCACACCTTCCGAGCGGTCCCGGGACCTCCGGACCCCTATCGCCTAAAATTTTTCCGGACTATCAAATACGAACTAAGGAACCATAGTATCCGCCTCGCCATGATCGTTCCTCATTTTTTGCATTTTTCGGCCAAACAACTAGAATTCCGCGCTATCCCATATTTTTGTGTGTTATAGCCCACGCCTTCCGAGTGGTCCCGGGTCTCCGGACCCCTATCGCCTAAATTTTTTTTGGACTATCAAATAAGAGCTAAGGAACCATAGTAACCACCCCGCCATGATCGTTCCTCATTTTTTGCATTTTTCGGCCAAACAACTAGAATTCCGCGCTATTCCTATATTTTTGTGTGTTATAGCCCACGCCTTCCGAGTGGTCCCGGGACCTCCTGACCCCTTTTCGCCTAATATTTTTCCGGACTATCAAATACGACCTAAGGAACGATAGTATCCGCCACGCCATGATCGTTCCTCATTTTTTGCATTTTTCGGCCAAACAACTAGAATTCTGCGCGATTCCCATATTTTTGTGTGTTATAGCCCACACCTTCCGAGTGGTCCCGGGACCTCCGGACCCCTATCGCCTAAAATATTTCCGGAATATCAAATACGACCTAAGGAACCATAGTATCCGCCCCGCCATGATCGTTCCTTATTTTTTGCGTTTTTCGGCCAAACAACTAGAATTCCGCGCGATTACCATATTTTTGTGTGTTATAGCCCATGCATTTCGAGTGGTCCCGAGACCTTCTGACCCCTATCGCCTAATATTTTTCTGGACTATCAAATACGACCTAAGGAACCATAGTATCCGCCCACCATGATCGTTCCTCATTTTTTGCGTTTTTCGGCCAAACAACTAGAATTCCGCGCGATTCCCATATTTTTGTGTGTTATAGCCCACACCTTCCGAGCGGTCCCGGGACCTCCGGACCCCTATCGCCTAAAATTTTTCCGGACTATCAAATACGAACTAAGGAACCATAGTATCCGCCTCGCCATGATCGTTCCTCATTTTTTGCATTTTTCGGCCAAACAACTAGAATTCCGCGCTATTCCTATATTTTTGTGTGTTATAGCCCACGCCTTCCGAGTGGTCCCGGGACCTCCTGACCCCTTTTCGCCTAATATTTTTCCGGACTATCAAATACGACCTAAGGAACGATAGTATCCGCCACGCCATGATCGTTCCTCATTTTTTGCGTTTTTCGGCCAAACAACTAGAATTCCGCGCGATTCCCATATTTTTGTGTGTTATAGCCCACACCTTCCGAGTGATCCCGGGACCTCCGGACCCCTATCGCCTAAAATATTTCCGGACTATAAAATACGACCTAAGGAACCATAGTATCCGCCCCGCCATGATCGTTCCTCATTTTTTGCGTTTTTCGGCCAAACAACTAGAATTCCGCCCGATTACCGTATTTTTGTGTGTTATAGCCCACGCCTTTCGAGTGGTCCCGAAACCTCCTGACCCCTATCGCCTAATATTTTTCCGGACTATCAAATACGACCTAAGGAACCATAGTATCCGCCCCACCATGATCGTTCCTCATTTTTTGCGTTTTTCGGCCAAACAACTAGAATTCCGCGCGATTCCCATATTTTTGTGTGTTATAGCCCACACCTTCCGAGTGGTCCCGGGACCTCCTGACCCCTATCGCCTAAAATTTTTCCGGACTATCAAATACGACCTAAGGAACCATAGTCACCGCCCAGCCATGATCATTCCTCATTTGTTGCATTTTTCGGCCAAAAAACTAGAATTCCGCCCGATTACAATATATTTGTGTGCTATTGCCCACCGTTCCAAGTGTATCCGGGACCCCCGGACCCCGATCGCCTAAAATTTTTCCGGGCCATCAAATACGACCTAAGGAACCATAGTAACCGCCCCGCCATCATCGTTTCTCATTTTTTGCATTTGTCAGCCAAAAAACTAGAATTACGCCCGATTCCCATATTTTCGTGTGCTATACCCACGCCTTCCAAGTGGTCCGGGGAGCCGCAGACCCCGATCGCCTAAAATTTTTTCGGACTATCAAATACGACCTAAGGTACCATAGCCACCGCCCCACCATGATCGTTCCAAATGCTTTGCATTTTTCGGCCAAAAAACTAGAACTCCGCGCGATTTACTTATTTTAGTGTGCTATAGCTTACGCCTTCTGAGTGGTCCCGGGAGCCGTGGACCCCGATCGCCTAAAATTTTTCGGGCCATCAAATACGACCTAAGGAACCATAGTCATCGCCCCGCCATGATCGTTCCTCATTTATTGCATTTTTCGGCCAAAAAACTAGAATTTCGCTCGATTACCATATTTTTGTGTGCTATTGCCCACGCCTTCCGAGTGGGCCAGGCCGCCGGACTCGGATCGCCTAAAAAATTTTCGGGCCATCAATGTGGACCTAAGGAACCATAGTCACCGCCTCGCCATGATCGTTCCTCTTTTTTTGCATTTTTTGGCCAAAAAACTATAATTCCGCCCGATTCCAATATTTTTGTGTGCTATCGCCCACGCCTTCCGAGTGGGTCGGGCCCCCCGGAGCCGGATCGCCTAAAAATTTTCCGGACTATCAAATACGACCTAAGGAACCATAGTCACCTCCCCGCCATGATCGTTCCTAGTCTTTTGCGTTTTTCAGCCAAAAAACTAGAATTCCGCGAGATTTCCATATTTTCGTGTGCTTTAGCCTACGCCTTCCAAGGGGTCCCGGGAACCCCGAACCCCGATCGCCTAAAATTTTTTCGGGCAATCAAATACGACCTAAGGAACCATAGTAAACACCCCGCCATGATTGTTCCTCATTTTTTGCGTTTTTCGGCCAAACAACTAGAATTCCGCGCGATTCCCATATTTTTGTGTGTTATAGCCCACGCCTTCCGAGTGGTCCCGGGACCTCCTGACCCCTATCGCCTAATATTTTTTCGGGCAATCAAATATGACCTAAGGAACCATAGTATCCGCCCCGCCATGATCGTTTCCGTTTTTCGGCCAAACAACTAGAATTCCGCGCGATTCCAATATTTTTGTGTGTTATAGCCCACGCCTTCCGAGTGGTCCCGGGACCTCCTGACCCCTATCGCCTAATATTTTTCCGGACTATCAAATACAACCTAAGGAACGATAGTATCCGCCACGCCATGATCGTTCCTCATTTTTTGCGTTTTTCGGCCAAACAACTAGAATTCCGCGCGATTCCCATATTTTTGTGTGTTATAGCCCACACCATCCGAGTGGTCCCGGGACCTCCGGACCCCGATCGCCTAAAATTTTTCCGCACTATCAAATACGACCTAAGGTACCATAGTCACCGCCCCACCATGATCGTTCCTAATGTTTTGCGTTTTTCGGCCAAACAACTAGAATTCTGCGCTATCCCATATTTTTGTGTGTTATAGCCCATGCCTACCGAGTGGTCCCGGGTCTCCGGACCCCTATCGCCTAAAATTTTTCCGGACTATCAAATAATACCTAAGGAACCATAGTCACCGCCCAGCCATGATCGTTCCTAGATTTTTCCATTTTTCGGCCAAAAAACTAGAATTCCGCGCGATTCCCATATTTTCATGTCCTATAGCCCATGCCTTCCGAGTGAAGCCGGGAACTCCGGACCCCTATCGCCTAAAATTTTTCCGGACTATCAAATACGACCTAAGGAACCATAGTCACCGCCCAGCCATGATCATTCCTCATTTGTTGCGTTTTTCGGCCAAAAAACAAGAATTCCGCCCGATTACAATATTTTTGTGTGCTATTGCCCACCCTTCCAAGTGGTTCCGGGACCCCCGGACCCCGATCGCCTAAAATTTTTTCGGGCCGTCAAATACGGCCTTAGGAACCATAGTATCCGCCCCGCCATGATCTTTCCTCATTATTTGCGTTTTTCGGCCAAACAACTAGAATTCCGCGCGATTCCCATATTTTCGTGTGTTATAGCCCACACCTTCTGAGTGGTCCCGGGACCTCCGGACCCCGATCCCCTAAAATTTTTCCGGACTATCAAATATGACCTAAGGTACCATAGTCACCGCCCCACCATGATTGTTCCTAATTTTTTGCGTTTTTCGGCCAAAAAACTAGAATTCCGCGCTATCCCATATTTTTGTGTGTTATAGCCCATGCCTACCGAGTGGTCCCGGGTCTCCGGACCCCTATCGCCTAAAATTTTTCGGGACTATCAAATAATACCTAAGGAACCATAGTCACCGCCCAGCCATGATCGTTCCTAGTTGTTTCCGTTTTTCGGCCAAAAAACTAGAATTCCGCGCGATTCCCATATTTTCGTGTCCTATAGCCCATGCCTTCCAAGTGAACCCGGGAACTCCGGACCCCAATCGCCTAAAAAATTTTCGGACTATCAAATATGACCTAAGGAACCATAGTCACCGCCCAGCCATGATCATTCCTCATTTGTTGCGTTTTTCTGCCAAAAAACTAGAATTTCGCCCGATTACAATATTTTTGTGTGCTATTGCCCACCCTTCCAAGTGGTTCCGGGACCCCCGGACCCCGATCGCCTAAAATTTTTCCGGGCCTTCAAATACGACCTAAAGAACCATAGTAACCGCCCCGCCATCATCGTTTCTCATTTTTTGCATTTTTCGGCCAAAAAACTAGAATTACGCCCGATTCCCATATTTTCGTGTGCTATACCCACGCCTTCCAAGTGGTTCGGGGAGCCGCGGACCCCGATCGCTTAAACTTTTTCCGGACTATCAAATACGACCTAAGGAACCATAGTCACCGCCCAGCCATGATCATTCCTCATTTGTTGCGTTTTTCGGCCAAAAAACTAGAATTCCGCCCGATTACAATATATTTGTGTGCTATTGCCCACCCTTCCAAGTGGATCCGGGACCCCCGGACCCCGATCGCCTAAAATTTTTCCGGGCCATCAAATACGACCTAAGGAACCATAGTAACCGCCCCGCCATCATCGTTTCTCATTTTTTGCATTTGTCAGCCAAAAAACTAGAATTACGCCCGATTCCCATATTTTCGTGTGCTATACCCACGCCTTCCAAGTGGTCCGGGGAGCCGCAGACCCCGATCGCCTAAAATTTTTCCGGACTATCAAATACGACCTAAGGTACCATAGTCACCGCCCCACCATGATCGTTCCAAATGCTTTGCATTTTTCGGCCAAAAAACTAGAACTCCGCGCGATTTGCTTATTTTAGTGTGCTATAGCTTACGCCTTCTGAGTGGTCCCGGGATCCGTGGACCCCGATCGCCTAAAATTTTCCGGGCCATCAAATACGACCTAAGGAACCATAGTCATCGCCCCGCCATGATCGTTCCTCATTTATTGCATTTTTCGGCCAAAAAACTAGAATTCCGCTTTATTACCATATTTTTGTGTGCTATTGCCCACGCCTTCCGAGTGGGCCGGGCCGCCGGACTCGGATCGCCTAAAAAATTTTCGGGCCATCAATGTGGACCTAAGGAACCATAGTCACCGCCTCGCCATGATCGTTCCTAATTTTTTGCATTTTTTGGCCAAAAAACTATAATTCCGCCCGATTCCAATATTTTTGTGTACTATCGCCCACGCCTTCCGAGTGGGTCGGGCCCCCGGAGCCGGATCGCCTAAAAATTTTCCGGACTATCAAATACGACCTAAGGAACCATAGTCACCTCCTCGCCATGATCGTTCCTAGTCTTTTGCGTTTTTCAGCCAAAAAACTAGAATTCCGCGCGATTTCTATATTTTCGTGTGCTTTAGCCCACGCCTTCCAAGGGGTCCCGGGAACCCCGAACCCCGATCGCCTAAAATTTTTCTGGGAAATCAAATACGACCTAAGGAACCATAGTAACCACCCCGCCATGATTGTTCCTCATTTTTTGCGTTTTTCGGCCAAACAACTAGAATTCCGCGCGATTCCCATATTTTTGTGTGTTATAGCCCACGCCTTCCGAGTGGTCCCGGGACCTCTTATAGCCCACGCCTTCCGAGTGGTACCGGGACTATCAAATACGACCTAAGGTACCATAGTCACCGCCCCACCATGATCGTTCCTAATTTTTTGCGTTTTTCAGCCAAACAACTAGAATTCCGCGCTATCCCATATTTTTGTGTGTTATAGCCCATGCCTACCGAGTGGTCCCGGGTCTCCGGACCCCTATCGCCTAAAATTTTTCCGGACTATCAAATAATACCTAAGGAACCATAATCACCGCCCAGCCATGATCGTTCCTAGATTTTTCCGTTTTTCGGCCAAAAAACTAGAATTCCGCGCGATTCCCATATTTTCGTGTCCTATAGCCCATGCCTTCCGAGTGAAGCCGGGAACTCCGGACCCCTATCGCCTAAAATTTTTCCGGACTATCAAATACGACCTAAGGAACCATAGTCACCGCCCAGCCATGATCATTCCTCATTTGTTGCGTTTTTCGGCCAAAAAACTAGAATTCCGCCCGATTATAATATTTTTGTGTGCTATTGCCAACCCTTCCAAGTGGATCCGGGACCCCCGGACCCCGATCGCCTAAAATTTTTCCGGGCCATCAAATACGACCTAAGGAACCATAGTAACCTCCCCGCCATCATCGTTTCTCATTTTTTGCATTTTTCAGCCAAAAAACTTGAATTACGCCCGATTCCCATATTTTCGTGTGCTATACCCACGCCTTCCAAGTGGTCCGGGGAGCCGCAGACCCCGATCGCCTAAAATTTTTCCGGACTATCAAATACGACCTAAGGTACCATAGTCACCGCCCCACCATGATCGTTCCAAATGCTTTGCATTTTTCGGCCAAAAAACTAGAACTCCGCGCGATTTGCTTATTTTAGTGTGCTATAGCTTACGCCTTCTGAGTGGTCCCGGGATCCGTGGACCCCGATCGCCTAAAATTTTCCGGGCCATCAAATACGACCTAAGGAACCATAGTCATCGCCCCGCCATGATCGTTCCTCATTTATTGCATTTTTCGGCGAAAAAACTAGAATTCCGCTCGATTACCATATTTTTGTGTGCTATTGCCCGCGCCTTCCGAGTGGGCCGGGCCGCCGGACTCGGATCGCCTAAAAAATTTTCGGGCCATCAATGTGGACCTAAGGAACCATAGTCACCGCCTCGCGATGATCGTTCCTCATTTTTTGCATTTTTTGGCCAAAAAACTATAATTTCGCCCGATTCCAATATTTTTGTGTGCTATCGTCCACGCCTTCCGAGTGGGTCGGGCCCCCGGAGCCGGATCGCCTAAAAATTTTTCGGACTATCAAATACGACCTAAGGAACCATAGTCACCTCCTCGCCATGATCGTTCCTAGTCTTTTGCGTTTTTCAGCCAAAAAACTAGAATTCCGCGCGATTTCCATATTTTCGTGTGCTTTAGCCCACGCCTTCCAAGGGGTCCCGGGAACCCCGAACCCCGATCGCCTAAAATTTTTCTGGGAAATCAAATACGACCTAAGGAACCATAGTAACCACCCCGCCATGATTGTTCCTCATTTTTTGCGTTTTTCGGCCAAACAACTAGAATTCCGCGCGATTCCCATATTTTTGTGTGTTATAGCCCACGCCTTCCGAGTGGTCCCGGGACCTCCTGACCCCTATCGCCTAATATTTTTCCGGGCAATCAAATACGACCTAAGGAACCATAGTATCCGCCCCGCCATGATCGTTTCCGTTTTTCGGCCAAACAACTAGAATTCCGCGCGATTCCAATATTTTTGTGTGTTATAGCCCACGCCTTCCGAGTGGTCCCGGGACCTCCTGACCCCTATCGCTTAATATTTTTCCGGACTATCAAATACAACTTAAGGAACGATAGTATCCGCCACGCCATGATCGTTCCTCATTTTTTGCGTTTTTCGGCCAAACAACTAGAATTCCGCGCGATTCCCATATTTTTGTGTGTTATAGCCCACACCTTCCGAGTGGTCCCGGGACCTCCGGACCCCGATCGCCTAAAATTTTTCCGCACTATCAAATACGACCTAAGGTACCATAGTCACCACCCCACCATGATCGTTCCTAATTTTTTGCGTTTTTCGGCCAAACAACTAGAATTCTGCGCTATCCCATATTTTTGTGTGTTATAGCCCATGCCTACCGAGTGGTCCCGGGTCTCCGGACCCCTATCGCCTAAAATTTTTCCGGACTATCAAATAATACCTAAGGAACCATAGTCACCGCCCAGCCATGATCGTTCCTAGATTTTTCCATTTTTCGGCCAAAAAACTAGAATTCCGCGCGATTCCCATATTTTCGTGTCCTATAGCCCATGCCTTCCGAGTGAAGCCGGGAACTCCGGACCCCTATCGCCTAAAATTTTTCCGGACTATCAAATATGACCTAAGGAACCATAGTCACCGCCCAGCCATGATCATTCCTCATTTGTTGCGTTTTTCGGCCAAAAAACTAGAATTCCGCCCAATTATAATATTTTTGTGTGCTATTGCCCACCCTTCCAAGTGGTTCCGGGACCCCCGGACCCCGATCGCCTAAAATTTTTCCGGGCCGTCAAATACGGCCTTAGGAACCATAGTATCCGCCCCGCCATGATCTTTCCTCATTATTTGCATTTTTCGGCCAAACAACTAGAATTCCGCGCGATTCCCATATTTTCGTGTGTTATAGCCCACACCTTCTGAGTGGTCCCGGGACCTCCGGACCCCGATCGCCTATAATTTTTCCGGACTATCAAATATGACCTAAGGTACCATAGTCACCGCCCCACCATGATCGTTCCTAATGTTTTGCGTTTTTCGGCCAAACAACTAGAATTCCGCGCTATCCCATATTTTTGTGTGTTATAGCCCATGCCTACCGAGTGGTCCCGGGTCTCCGGACCCCTATCGCCTAAAATTTTTCGGGACTATCAAATAATACCTAAGAAACCATAGTCACCACCCAGCCATGATCGTTCCTAGTTGTTTCCGTTTTTCGGCCAAAAAACTAGAATTCCGCGCGATTCCCATATTTTCGTGTCCTATAGCCCACGCCTTCCAAGTGAACCCGGGAACTCCGGACCCCAATCGCCTAAAAATTTTTCGGACTATCAAATATGACCTAAGGAACCATAGTCACCGCCCAGCCATGATCATTCCTCATTTGTTGCGTTTTTCTTCCAAAAACTAGAATTCCGCCCGATTACAATATTTTTGTGTGCTATTGCCCACCCTTCCAAGTGGTTCCGGGACCCCCGGACCCCGATCGCCTAAAATTTTTCCGGGCCTTCAAATACGACCTAAGGAACCATAGTAACCGCCCCGCCATCATCGTTTCTCATTTTTTGCATTTTTTGGCCAAAAAACTAGAATTACGCCCGATTCCCATATTTTCGTGTGCTATACCCACGCCTTCCAAGTGGTCCGGGGAGCCGCGGACCCCGATCGCCTAAAATTTTTCCGCACTATCAAATACGACCTAAGGAACCATAGTCACCGCCCAGCCATGATCATTCCTCATTTGTTGCATTTTTCGGCCAAAAAACTAGAATTCCGCCCGATTACAATGTATTTGTGTGCTATTGCCCACCCTTCCAAGTGGATCCGGGACCCCCGGACCCCGATCGCCTAAAATTTTTCCGGGCCATCAAATACGACCTAAGGAACCATAGTAACCGCCCCGCCATCATCGTTTCTCATTTTTTGCATTTTTCAGCCAAAAAACTAGAATTACGCCCGATTTCCATATTTTCGTGTGCTATACCCACGCCTTCCAAGTGGTCCGGGGAGCCGCAGACCCCGATCGCCTAAAATTTTTCCGGACTATCAAATACGACCTAAGGTACCACAGTCACCGCCCCACCATGATCGTTCCAAATGCTTTGCATTTTTCGGCCAAAAAACTAGAACTCCGCGCGATTTGCTTATTTTAGTGTGCTATAGCTTACGCCTTCTGAGTGGTCCCGGGATCCGTGGACCCCGATCGCCTAAAATTTTCCGGGCCATCAAATACGACCTAAGGAGCAATAGTCATCGCCCCGCCATGATCGTTCCTCATTTATTGCATTTTTCGGCCAAAAAACTAGAATTCCGCTCGATTACCATATTTTTGTGTGCTATTGCCCACGCCTTCTGAGTGGGCCGGGCCGCCGGACTCGGATCGCCTAAAAAATTTTCGGGCCATCAATGTGGACCTAAGGAACCATAGTCACCGCCTCGCCATGATCGTTCCTCTTTTTTTTTTGCATTTTTTGGCCAAAAAACTATAATTCCGCCCGATTCCAATATTTTTGTGTGCTATCGCCCACGCCTTCCGAGTGGGTCGGGCCCCCCGGAGCCGGATCGCCTAAAAATTTTCCGGACTATCAAATACGAGATAAGGAATCATAGTCACCTCCCCGCCATGATCGTTCCTAGTCTTTTGCGTTTTTCAGCCAAAAAACTAGAATTCCGCGCGATTTCCATATTTTCGTGTGCTTTAGCCTACGCCTTCCAAGGAGTCCCGGGAACCCCGAACCCCGATCGCCTAAAATTTTTTCGGGCAATCAAATACGACCTAAGGAACCATAGTAACCACCCCGCCATGTTTGTTCCTCATTTTTTGCGTTTTTCGGCCAAACAACTAGAATTCCGCGCGATTCCCATATTTTTGTGTGTTATAGCCCACGCCTTCCGAGTGGTCCCGGGACCTCCTGACCCCTATCGCCTAATATTTTTCCGGGCAATCAAATACGACCTAAGGAACCATAGTATCCGCCCCGCCATGATCGTTTCCGTTTTTCGGCCAAGCAACTAGAATTCCGCGCGATTCCTATATTTTTGTGTGTTATAGCCCACGCCTTCCGAGTGGTCCCGGGACCTCCTGACCCCTATCGCCTAAAATTTTTCCGGACTATCAAATACGACCTAAGGAACCATAGTCACCTCCCAACCATGATCGTTCCTCATTTTTTGCGTTTTTCGGCCAAACAACTAGAATTCCGCGCGATTCCCATATTTTTGTGTGTTATAGCCCACACCTTCCGAGTGGTCCCGGGACCTCCGGACCCCGATCGCCTAAAATATTTCCGGACTATCAAATACGACCTAAGGTACCATAGTCACCGCCCCACCATGATCGTTCCTAATTTTTTGCGTTTTTCGGCCAAACAACTAGAATTCCGCGCTATCCCATATTTTTGTGTGTTATAGCCCATGCCTACCGAGTGGTCCCGGGTCTCCGGACCCCTATCGCCTAAAATTTTTCCGGACTATCAAATAATACCTAAGGAACCATAGTCACCGCCCAGCCATGATCGTTCCTAGATTTTTCCGTTTTTTGGCCAAAAAACTAGAATTCCGCGCGATTCCCATATTTTCGTGTCCTATAGCCCATGCCTTCCGAGTGAAGCCGGGAACTCCGGACCCCTATCGCTTAAAATTTTTTCGGACTATCAAATACGACCTAAGGAACCATAGTCACCGCCCAGCCATGATCATTCCTCATTTGTTGCGCTTTTCGGCCAAAAAACTAGAATTCCGCCCGATTACAATATTTTTGTGTGCTATTGCCCACCCTTCCAAGTGGTTCAGGGACCCCCGGACCCCGATCGCCTAAAATTTTTCCGGGCCGTCAAATACGGCCTTAGGAACCATAGTAACCGCCCCGCCATCATCGTTTCTCATTTTTTGCATTTTTCAGCCAAAAAACTAGAATTACGCCCGATTCCCATATTTTCGTGTGCTATACCCACGCCTTCCAAGTGGTCCGGGGAGCCGCAGACCCCGATCGCCTAAAATTTTTCCGGACTATCAAATACGACCTAAGGTACCATAGTCACCGCCCCACCATGATCGTTCCAAATGCTTTGCATTTTTCGGCCAAAAAACTAGAACTCCGCGCGATTTGCTTATTTTAGTGTGCTATAGCTTACGCCTTCTGAGTGGTCCCGGGATCCGTGGACCCCGATCGCCTAAAATTTTCCGGGCCATCAAATACGACCTAAGGAACCATAGTCTTCGCCCCGCCATGATCGTTCCTCATTTATTGCATTTTTCGGCCAAAAAACTAGAATTTCGCTCGATTACCATATTTTTGTGTGCTATTGCCCACGCCTTCCGAGTGGGCCGGGCCGCCGGACTCGGATCGCCTAAAAACTTTTCGGGCCATCAATTAGGACCTAAGGAACCATAGTCACCGCCTCGCCATGATCGTTCCTCATTTTTTGCATTTTTTGGCCAAAAAACTAGAATTTCGCCCGATTCCCATATTTTTGTGTGCTATCGTCCACGCCTTCCGAGTGGGTCGGGCCCCCGGAGCCGGATCGCCTAAAAATTTTCCGAACTATCAAATATGACCTAAGGAACCATAGTCACCTCCTCGCCATGATCGTTCCTAGTCTTTTGCGTTTTTCAGCCAAAAAACTAGAATTCCGCGCGATTTCCATATTTTCGTGTGCTTTAGCCCACGCCTTCCAAAGGGTCCCGGGAACCCCGAACCCCGATCGCCTAAAATTTTTCTGGGAAATCAAATACGACCTAAGGAACCATAGTAACCACCCCGCCATGATTGTTCCTCATTTTTTGCGTTTTTCGGCCAAACAACTAGAATTCTGCGCGATTCCCATATTTTTGTGCGTTATAGCCCACGCCTTCCGAGTGGTCCCGGGACCTCCTGACCCCTATCGCCTAATATTTTTCCGGGCAATCAAATACGACCTAAGGAACCATAGTATCCGCCCCGCCATGATCGTTTCCGTTTTTCGGCCAAACAACTAGAATTCCGCGCGATTCCAATATTTTTGTGTGTTATAGCCCACGCCTTCCGAGTGGTCCCGGGACCTCCTGACCCCTATCGCTTAATATTTTTCCGGACTATCAAATACAACTTAAGGAACGATAGTATCCGCCACGCCATGATCGTTCCTCATTTTTTGCGTTTTTCGGCCAAACAACTAGAATTCCGCGCGATTCCCATATTTTTGTGTGTTATAGCCCACACCTTCCGAGTGGTCCCGGGACCTCCGGACCCCGATCGCCTAAAATTTTTCCGCACTATCAAATACGACCTAAGGTACCATAGTCACCACCCCACCATGATCGTTCCTAATTTTTTGCGTTTTTCGGCCAAACAACTAGAATTCTGCGCTATCCCATATTTTTGTGTGTTATAGCCCATGCCTACCGAGTGGTCCCGGGTCTCCGGACCCCTATCGCCTAAAATTTTTCCGGACTATCAAATAATACCTAAGGAACCATAGTCACCGCCCAGCCATGATCGTTCCTAGATTTTTCCGTTTTTCGGCCAAAAAACTAGAATTCCGCGCGATTCCCATATTTTCGTGTCCTATAGCCCATGCCTTCCGACTGAAGCCGGGAACTCCGGACCCCTATCGCCTAAAATTTTTCCGGACTATCAAATACGACCTAAGGAACCATAGTCACCGCCCAGCCATGATCATTCCTCATTTGTTGCCTTTTTCGGCCAAAAAACTAGAATTCCGCCCGATTATAATATTTTTGTGTGCTATTGCTTACCCTTCCAAGTGGTTCCGGGACCCCCGGACCCCGATCGCCTAAAATTTTTCCGGGCCATCAAATACGGCCTTAGGAACCATAGTATCCGCCCCGCCATGATCTTTCCTCATTATTTGCGTTTTTCGGCCAAACAACTAGAATTCCGCGCGATTCCCATATTTTCGTGTGTTATAGCCCACACCTTCTGAGTGGTCCCGGGACCTCCGGACCCCGATCGCCTAAAATTTTTCCGGACTATCAAATATGACCTAAGGTACCATAGTCACCGCCCCACCATGATCGTTCCTAATTTTTTGCGTTTTTCGGCCAAACAACTAGAATTCCGCGCTATCCCATATTTTTGTGTGTTATAGCCCATGCCTACCGAGTGGTCCCGGGTCTCCGGACCCCTATCACCTAAAATTTTTCGAGACTATCAAATAATACCTAAGGAACCATAGTCACTGCCCAGCCATGATCGTTCCTAGTTGTTTCCGTTTTTCGGCCAAAAAACTAGAATTCCGCGCGATTCCCATATTTTCGTGTCCTATAGCCCACGCCTTCCAAGTGAACCCGGGAACTCCGCACCCCAATCGCCTAAAAAATTTTCGGACTATCAAATATGACCTAAGGAACCATAGTCACCGCCCAGCCATGATCATTCCTCATTTGTTGCGTTTTTCTGCCAAAAAACTAGAATTCCGCCCGATTACAATATTTTTGTGTGTTATTGCCCACCCTTCCAAGTGGTTCCGGAACCCCCGGACCCCGATCGCCTAAAATTTTTCCGGGCCTTCAAATACGACCTAAGGAACCATAGTAACCGCCCCGCCATCATCGTTTCTCATTTTTTGCATTTTTTGGCCAAAAAACTAGAATTACGCCCGATTCCCATATTTTCGTGTGCTATACCCACGCCTTCCAAGTGGTCCGGGGAGCCGCGGACCCCGATCGCCTAAAATTTTTCCGCACTATCAAATACGACCTAAGGAACCATAGTCACCGCCCAGCCATGATCATTCCTCATTTGTTGCATTTTTCGGCCAAAAAACTAGAATTCCGCCCGATTACAATATATTTGTGTGCTATTGCCCACCCTTCCAAGTGGATCCGGGACCCCCGGACCCCGATCGCCTAAAATTTTTCCGGGCCATCAAATACGACCTAAGGAACCATAGTAACCGCCCCGCCATCATCGTTTCTCATTTTTTGCATTTTTCAACCAAAAAACTAGAATTACGCCCGATTCCCATATTTTCGTGTGCTATACCCACGCCTTCCAAGTGGTCCGGGGAGCCGCAGACCCCGATCGCCTAAAATTTTTCCGGACTATCAAATACGACCTAAGGTACCATAGTCACCGCCCCACCATGATCGTTCCAAATGCTTTGCATTTTTCGGCCAAAAAACTAGAACTCCGCGCGATTTGCTTATTTTAGTGTGCTATAGCTTACGCCTTCTGAGTGGTCCCGGGATCCGTGGACCCCGATCGCCTAAAATTTTCCGGGCCATCAAATACGACCTAAGGAACAATAGTCATCGCCCCGCCATGATCGTTCCTCATTTATTGCATTTTAAGGCCAAAAAACTAGAATTCCGCTCGATTACCATATTTTTGTGTGCTATTGCCCACGCCTTCTGAGTGGGCCGGGCCGCCGGACTCGGATCGCCTAAAAAATTTTCGGGCCATCAATGTGGACCTAAGGAACCATAGTCACCGCCTCGCCATGATCGTTCCTCTTTTGTTTTGCATTTTTTGGCCAAAAAACTATAATTCCGCCCGATTCCAATATTTTTGTGTGCTATCGCCCACGCCTTCCGAGTGGGTCGGGCCCCCCGGAGCCGGATCGCCTAAATATTTTCCGGACTATCAAATACGAGCTAAGGAATCATAGTCACCTCCCCGCCATGATCGTTCCTAGTCTTTTGCGTTTTTCAGCCAAAAAACTAGAATTCCGCGCGATTTCCATATTTTCGTGTGCTTTAGCCTACGCCTTCCAAGGGGTCCCGGGAACCCCGAACCCCGATCGCCTAAAATTTTTTCGGGCAATCAAATACGACCTAAGGAACCATAGTAACCACCCCGCCATGTTTGTTCCTCATTTTTTGCGTTTTTCGGCCAAACAACTAGAATTCCGCGCGATTCCCATATTTTTGTGTGTTATAGCCCACGCCTTCCGAGTGGTCCCGGGACCTCCTGACCCCTATCGCCTAATATTTTTCCGGGCAATCAAATATGACCTAAGGAACCATAGTATCCGCCCCGCCATGATCGTTTCCGTTTTTCGGCCAAGCAACTAGAATTCCGCGCGATTCCTATATTTTTGTGTGTTATAGCCCACGCCTTCCGAGTGGTCCCGGGACCTCCTGACCCCTATCGCCTAAAATTTTTCCGGACTATCAAATACGACCTAAGGAACCATAGTCACCTCCCAACCATGATCGTTCCTCATTTTTTGCGTTTTTCGGCCAAACAACTAGAATTCCGCGCGATTCCCATATTTTTGTGTGTTATAGCCCACACCTTCCGAGTGGTCCCGGGACCTCCGGACCCCGATCGCCTAAAATATTTCCGGACTATCAAATACGACCTAAGGTACCATAGTCACCGCCCCACCATGATCGTTCCTAATTTTTTGCGTTTTTCGGCCAAACAACTAGAATTCCGCGCTATCCCATATTTTTGTGTGTTATAGCCCATGCCTACCGAGTGGTCCCGGGTCTCCGGACCCCTATCGCCTAAAATTTTTTCGGACTATCAAATAATACCTAAGGAACCATAGTCACCGCCCAGCCATGATCGTTCCTAGATTTTTCCGTTTTTTGGCCAAAAAACTAGAATTCCGCGCGATTCCCATATTTTCGTGTCCTATAGCCCATGCCTTCCGAGTGAAGCCGGGAACTCCGGACCCCTATCGCCTAAAATTTTTCCGGACTATCAAATACGACCTAAGGAACCATAGTCACCGCCCAGCCATGATCATTCCTCATTTGTTGCGCTTTTCGGCCAAAAAACTAGAATTCCGCCCGATTACAATATTTTTGTGTGCTATTGCCCACCCTTCCAAGTGGTTCAGGGACCCCCGGACCCCGATCGCCTAAACTTTTTCCGGGCCGTCAAATACGGCCTTAGGAACCATAGTATCCGCCCCGCCATGATCTTTCCTCATTATTTGCGTTTTTCGGCCAAACAACAAGAATTCCGCGCGATTTCCATCTTTTCGTGTGCTTTAGCCTACGCCTTCCAAGGGGTCCCGGGAACCCCGAACCCCGATCGCCTAAAATTTTTCCGGGCAATCATATACGACCTAAGGAACCATAATAACCACCCCGCCATGATTGTTCCTCATTTTTTGCGTTTTTCGGCCAAACAACTAGAATTCCGCGCGATTCCTATATTTTTGTGTGTTATAGCCCACGCCTTCCGAGTGGTCCCGGGACCTCCTGACCCCTATCGCCTAATATTTTTCCGGGCAATCAAATACGACCTAAGGAACCATAGTATCCGCCCCGCCATGATCGTTTCCGTTTTTCGGCCAAGCAACTAGAATTCCGCGCGATTCCTATATTTTTGTGTGTTATAGCCCACGCCTTCCGAGTGGTCCCGGGACCTCCTGACCCCTATCGCCTAAAATTTTTCCGGACTATCAAATACGACCTAAGGAACCATAGTCACCTCCCAACCATGATCGTTCCTCATTTTTTGCGTTTTTCGGCCAAACAACTAGAATTCCGCGCGATTCCCATATTTTTGTGTGTTATAGCCCACACCTACCGAGTGGTCCCGAGTCTCCGGACCCCTATCGCCTAAAACTTTTCCGGACTATCAAATAATACCTAAGGAACCATAGTCACCGCCCATCCATGATCGTTCCTAGATTTTTCCGTTTTTTGGCCAAAAAACTAGAATTCCGCGCGATTCCCATATTTTTGTGTCCTATAGCCCATGCCTTCCGAGTGAAGCCGGGAACTCCGGACCCCTATCGCCTAAAATTTTTCCGGACTATCAAAT
This sequence comes from Nicotiana tabacum, assembly GCF_000715075.1. Taxonomy (NCBI): domain Eukaryota; kingdom Viridiplantae; phylum Streptophyta; class Magnoliopsida; order Solanales; family Solanaceae; genus Nicotiana; species Nicotiana tabacum. Next base: position 50,978 of record NW_027438375.1, on the reverse strand, counting down.
ACGACTTAAGGAACCATAGTCACCGCCCAGCCATGATCATTCCTCATTTGTTGCATTTTTCGGCCAAAAAACTAGAATTCCGCCCGATTACAATATTTTTGTGTGCTATTGCCCACCCTTCCAAGTGGTTCCGGGACCCCCGGACCCCGATCGCCTAAAATTTTTCCGGGCCGTCAAATACGGCCTTAGGAACCATAGTATCCGCCCCGCCATGATCTTTCCTCATTATTTGCGTTTTTCGGCCAAACAACTAGAATTCCGCGCGATTCCCATATTTTCGTGTGTTATAGCCCACACCTTCCGAGTGGTCCCGGGACCTCCGGACCCCGATCGCCTAAAATTTTTCCGGACTATCAAATATGACCTAAGATACCATAGTCACCGCCCCACCATGATCGTTCCTAATTTTTTGCATTTTTCGGCCAAACAACTAGAATTCCGCGCTATCCCATATTTTTGTGTGTTATAGCCCATGCCTACCGAGTGGTCCCGGGTCTCCGGACCCCTATCGCCTAAAATTTTTCGGGACTATCAAATAATACCTAAGAAACCATAGTCACCACCCAGCCATGATCGTTCCTAGTTGTTTCCGTTTTTCGGCCAAAAAACTAGAATTCCGCGCGATTCCCATATTTTCGTGTCCTATAGCCCACGCCTTCCAAGTGAACCCGGGAACTCCGGACCCCAATCGCCTAAAAATTTTTCGGACTATCAAATATGACCTAAGGAACCATAGTCACCGCCCAGCCATGATCATTCCTCATTTGTTGCGTTTTTCTTCCAAAAAACTAGAATTCCGCCCGATTACAATATTTTTGTGTGCTATTGCCCACCCTTCCAAGTGGTTCCGGGACCCCCGGACCCCGATCGCCTAAAATTTTTCTGGGCCTTCAAATACGACCTAAGGAACCATAGTAACCGCCCCGCCATCATCGTTTCTCATGTTTTGCATTTTTCGGCCAAAAAACTAGAATTACGCCCGATTCCCATATTTTCGTGTGCTATACCCACGCCTTCCAAGTGGTCCGGGGAGCCGCGGACCCCGATCGCCTAAAATTTTTCCGGACTATCAAATACGACCTAAGGAACCATAGTCACCGCCCAGCCATGATCATTCCTCATTTGTTGCATTTTTCGGCCAAAAAATTAGAATTCCGCCCGATTACAATATATTTGTGTGCTATTGCCCACCCTTCCAAGTGGATCCGGGACCCCCGGACCCCGATCGCCTAAAATTTTTTCGGGCCATCAAATACGACCTAAGGAACCATAGTAACCGCCCCGCCATCATCGTTTCTCATTTTTTGCATTTTCCATCCAAAAAACTAGAATTACGCCCGATTTCCATATTTTCGTGTGCTATACCCACGCCTTCCAAGTGGTCCGGGGAGCCGCAGACCCCGATCGCCTAAAATTTTTCCGGACTATCAAATACGACCTAAGGTACCATAGTCACCGCCCCACCATGATCGTTCCAAATGCTTTGCATTTTTCGGCCAAAAAACTAGAACTCCGCGCGATTTGCTTATTTTAGTGTGCTATAGCTTACGCCTTCTGAGTGGTCCCGGGAGCCGTGGACCCCGATCGCCTAAAATTTTCCGGGCCATCAAGTACGACCTAAGGAACCCTAGTCATTGCCCCGCCATGATCATTCCTCATTTATTGCATTTTTCGCCCAAAAAACTAGAATTCCCCTCGATTACCATATTTTTGTGTGCTATTGCCCACGCCTTCCGAGTGGGCCGGGCCGCCGGACTCAGATCGCCTAAAAAATTTTCGGGCCATCAACGTGGACCTAAGGAACCATAGTCACCGCCTCGCCATGATCGTTCCTCTTTTTTTGCATTTTTTGGCCAAAAAACTATAATTCTGCCCGATTCCAATATTTTTGTGTGCTATCGCCCACGCCTTCCGAGTGGGTCGGGCCCCCGGGAGCCGGATCGCCTAAAAATTTTCCGGACTATCAAATACGACCTAAGGAACCATAGTCACCTCCCCACCATGATCGTTCCTAGTCTTTTGCGTTTTTCAGCCAAAAAATTAGAATTCCGCGCGATTTCCATATTTTCGTGTGCTTTAGCCTACGCCTTCCAAGGGGTCCCGGGAACCCTGAACCCCGATCGCCTAAAAATTTTCCGGGCAATCAAATACGACCTAAGGAACCATAGTAACCACCACGCCATGATTGTTCCTCATTTTTTGCGTTTTTCGGCCAAACAACTAGAATTCCGCGCGATTCCCATATTTTTGTGTGTTATAGCCCACGCCTTCCGAGTGGTCCCGGGACCTCCTGACCCCTATCGCCTAATATTTTTCCGGGCAATCAAATATGACCTAAGGAACTATAGTATCCGCCCCGCCATGATCGTTTTCGTTTTTCGGCCAAACAACTAGAATTCCGCGCGATTCCTATATTTTTGTGTGTTATATACCACGCCTTCCGAGTGGTCCCGGGACCTCCTGACCCCTATCGCCTAAAATTTTTCCGGACTATCAAATACGACCTAAGAAACCATAGTCACCTCCCAGCCATGTAAACTAGAATTCCGCCCGATTATATTATTTTTGTGTGCTATTGCCCACCCTTCCGAGTGGGCCGGGCCGCCGGACTCGGATCGCCTAAAATTTTTTTGGGCCATCAATGTGGACCTAAGGAACCATAGTCACCGCCTCGCCATGATCGTTCCTCATTTTTTGCATTTTTTGGCCAAAAAACTATAATTCCGCCCGATTCCAATATTTTTGTGTGCTATCGCCCACGCCTTCCGAGTGGGTCGGGCCCCCCGGAGCCGGATCGCCTAAAAATTTTCCGGACTATCAAATACGACCTAAGGAACCATAGTCACCTCCCCGCCATGATTGTTCCTAGTCTTTTGCGTTTTTCAGCCAAAAAACTAGAATTTCGCGCGATTTCCATATTTTCGTGTGCTTTAGCCCACGCCTTCCAAGGGGTCCCGGGAACCCCGAACCCCGATCGCCTAAAATTTTTCCGGGAAATCAAATACGACCTAAGGAACCATAGTTACCACCCCGCCATGATTGTTCCTCATTTTTTGCGTTTTTCGGACAAACAACTAGAATTCCGCGCGATTCCCATATTTTTGTGTGTTATAGCCCACGCCTTCCGAGTGGTCCCGGGACCTCCTGACCCCTATCGCCTAATATTTTTCCGGGCAATCAAATACGACCTAAGGAACGATAGTATCCGCCACGCCATGATCGTTCCTCATTTTTTGCGTTTTTCGGCCAAACAACTAGAATTCCCCGCGATTTCCATATTTTTGTGTGTTATAGCCTACACCTTCCGAGTGGTCCCGGGACCTCCGGACCTCGATCGCCTAAAATTTTTCCGGACTATCAAATACGACCTAAGGTACCATAGTCACCGCCCCACCATGATCGTTTCTAATTTTTTGCGTTTTTCGGCCAAAAAACTAGAATTCCGCGCGATTCCCATATTTTCGTGTCCTATAGCCCATGCCTTCCGAGTGAAGCCGGGAACTCCGGACCCCTATCGCCTAAAATTTTTCCGGACTATCAAATACGACCTAAGGAACCATAGTCACCGCCCAGCCATGATCATTCCTCATTTGTTACGTTTTTCGGCCAAAAAACTAGAATTCCGCCCGATTACAATATTTTTGTGTGCTATTGCCCACCCTTCCAAGTGGTTCCGGGACCCCCGGACCCCGATCACCTATAATTTTTCCGGGCCATCAAATACGGCCTTAGGAACCATAGTATCCTCCCCGCCATGATCTTTCCTCATTATTTGCGTTTTTCGGCCAAACAACTAGAATTCCGCGCGATTCCCATATTTTCGTGTGTTATAGCCTACACCTTCCGAGTGGTCCCGGGACCTCCGGACCCTGATCGCCTAAAATTTTTCCGGACTATCAAATATGACCTAAGGTACCATAGTCACCGCCCCACCATGATCGTTCCTAATTTTTTGCGTTTTTCGTCCAAACATCTAGAATTCCGCGCTATCCCATATTTTTGTGTGTTATAGCCCATGCCCACCGAGTGGTCCCGGGTCTCCGGACCCCTATCGCCTAAAATTTTTCGGGACTATCAAATAATACCTAAGGAACCATAGTCACTGCCCAGCCATGATCGTTCCTAGTTGTTTCCGCTTTTCGGCCAAAAAACTAGAATTTCGCGCGATTCCCATATTTTCGTGTCCTATAGCCCACGCCTTCCAAGTGAACCCGGGAACTCCGGACCCCAATCGCCTAAAAAATTTTCGGACTATCAAATATGACCTAAGGAACCATAGTCACCGCCCAGCTATGATCATTCCTCATTTGTTGCGTTTTTCTGCCAAAAAACTAGAATTCCGCCCGATTACAATATTTTTGTGTGCTATTGCCCACCCTTCCAAGTGGTTCCGGGACCCCCGGACCCCTATCGCCTAAAATTTTTCCGGGCCTTCAAATACGACCTAAGGAACCATAGTAACCGCCCTGCCATCATCGTTTCTCATTTTTTGCATTTTTCGGCCAAAAAACTAGAATTACGCCCGATTCCCATATTTTCGTGTGCTATACCCACGCCTTCCAAGTGGTCCGGGGAGCTGCGGACCCCGATCGCCTAAAATTTTTCCGGACTATCAAATACGACCTAAGGTACCATAGTCACCGCCCCACCATGATCGTTCCAAATGCTTTGCATTTTTCGGCCAAAAAACTAGAACTCCGCGCGATTTGCATATTTTAGTGTGCTATAGCTTACGCCTTCCGAGTGGTCCCGGGAGCCGTGGACCCCGATCGCCTAAAATTTTCCGGGCCATCAAATACGACCTAAGGAACCATAGTCACCGCCTCGCCATGATCATTCCTCATTTATTGCGTTTTTCGGCCAAAAAACTAGAATTCCGCTCAATTACAATATTTTTGTGTGCTATTGCCCACGCCTTCCCAGTGGGCCAGGCCGCCGGACTCGGATCGCCTAAAATTTTTTCGGGCCATCAATGTGGACCTAAGGAACCATAGTCACCGCCTCGCCATGATCGTTCCTCATTTTTTGCATTTTTCTGCCAAAAAACTATAATTCCGCCACGCCTTCCAAGGGGTCCCGGGAACCCCGAACCCCGATCGCCTAAAATTTTTCCGAGAAATCAAATACGACCTAAGGAACCATAGTTACCACCCCGCCATGATTGTTCCTCATTTTTTGCGTTTTTCGGACAAACAACTAGAATTCCGCGCGATTCCCATATTTTTGTGTGTTATAGCCCACGCCTTCCGAGTGGTCCCAGGACCTCCTGACCCCTATCGCCTAATATTTTTCCGGGCAATCAAATACGACCTAAGGAACGATAGTATCCGCCACGCCATGATCGATCCTCATTTTTTGCGTTTTTCGGCCAAACAACTAGATTTCCGCGCGATTTCCATATTTTTGTGTGTTATAGCCTACACCTTCCGAGTGGTCCCGGGACCTCCGGACCTCGATCGCCTAAAATTTTTCCGGACTATCAAATACAACCTAAGGTACCGTAGTCACCGCCCCACCATGATCGTTCCTAATTTTTTGCATTTTTCGGCCAAACAACTAGAATTCTGCGCGATTTCCATATTTTTGTGTGCTTTAGCCCACGCCTTCCAAGGGGTCCCGGGAACCCCGAACCCCGATCGTCTAAAAATTTGCCGGGCCATCAACTACGACCTAAGGAACCATAGTAACCACCCTGCCATGATCGTTCCATTTTTCGGCCAAAAAACTAGAATTCCGCGCGATTCCCATATTTTTGTGTCCTATAGCCCATGCCTTCCGAGTGAAGCCGGGAACTCCGGACCCCTATCGCCAAAAATTTTTCCAGGCTATCAAATACGACCTAAGGAACCATAGTCACCGCCCAGCCATGATCATTCCTCATTTGTTACGTTTTTCGGCCAAAAAACTAGAATTCCGCCCGATTACAATATTTTTGTGTGCTATTGCCCACCCTTCCAAGTGGTTCCGGGACCCCCGGACACCGATCGCCTATAATTTTTCCGGGCTGTCAAATACGGCCTTAGGAACCATAGTATCCGCCCGCCATGATCGTTCCTCATTTTTGCGTTTTTCGGCCAAACAACTAGAATTCCGCGCGATTCCCATATTTTTGTGTGTTATAGCCCACGCCTTCCGAGTGGTCCCGGGACCTCCTGACCCCTATCGCCTAAAATTTTTCCGGACTATCAAATACCACCTAAGGAACCATAGTCACCGCCCAGCCATGATCATTCCTCATTTGTTGCATTTTTCGGCCAAAAAACTAGAATTCCGCCCGATTACAACATTTTTGTGTGCTATTGCCCACCCTTCCAAGTGGTTCCGGGACCCCCGGACCCCGATCGCCTAAAAATTTTGTCCGGACTATGAAATACGACCTAAGGAACCATAGTATCCGCCCCGCCATGATCGTTCCTCATTTTTTGCATTTTTCGGCCAAACAACTAGAATTCCGCCCGATTCCCATATTTTTGTGTGGTATAGCCCACGCCTTCCGAGTGGTCCTGGGTCTCCAGACCCCTATCGCCTAAAATTTTTCCGGACTATCAAATAAGTTCTAAGGAACCATAGTCACCGCCCAGCCATGATCGTTCCTAGTTTTTTCCATTTTTTGGCCAAAAAACTAGAATTCCGCGCGATTCCAATATTTTCGTGTCCTATAGCCCATGCCTTCCAAGTGAACCTGGGAACTCCGGACCCCTATCGCCTAAAATTTTTCCGGACTATCAAATACGACCTAAGGAACCATAGTCACCGCCCAGCCATGATCTTTCCTAGTCTTTTGCGTTTTTCAGATAAAAAACTAGAATTCTGCGCGATTTCCATATTTTCGTGTGCTTTAGCCCACGCCTTCCAAGGGGTCCCGGGAACCCCGAACCCCGATCGCCTAAAATTTTTCGGGGCCATCAAATACGACCTAAGGAACCATAGTAACCACCCCGCCATGATCGTTCCTCATTTTTTGCGTTTTTCGGCCAAACAACTAGAATTCCGCTCGATTCCCATATTTTTGTGTGTTATAGCCCACACCTTACAAGTGGTCCCGGGACCTCCGGACCCCTATCGCCTGAAATTTTTTCGGACTATCAAATAAGACCTAAGGAACCATAGTCACCGCCCAGCCATGATCATTCCTCATTTGTGGCATTTTTCGGCCAAAAAACTAGAATTCCGCCCGATTCCAATATTTTTGTGTGCTATACCCACGCATTCCGAGTGGTTCCGGGACCCCCGGACCCCGATCGCCAAAATTTTTTCCGGGCCATCAAATACGACCTAAGGAACCATAGTAACCACCCCGCCATCATCGTTTCTCATCTTTTGCATTTTTCGGCCAAAAAACTAGAATTACGCCCGATTCCAATATTTTCGTGTGCTATACCAACGCCTTCCAAGTGGTCCGGGGAGCCGCGGACCCCGATCGCCTAAAATTTTTCCGGACTATCAAATACGACCTAAGGTACCATAGTCACCGCCCCTCCATGATCGTTCCAAATGCTTTGCATTTTTCGGCCAAAAAACTAGAACTCCGCGTGATTTGCATATTTTCGTGTGCTATAGCTTACGCCTTCCGAGTGGTCCCGGGAGCCGTGGACCCCAAAATTTTTCGGGCCATCAAATACGACCTAAGGAACCATTGTCACTGCCCCGCCATGATCGTTCCTCATTTATTGCGTTTTTCGGCCAAAAAACTAGAATTCCGCTCAATTACAATATTTTTGTGTGCTATTGCCCACGCCTTCCCAGTGGGCCAGGCCGCCGGACTCGGATCGCCTAAAAATTTTTTGGGCCATCAATTAGGACCTAAGGAACCATAGTCACTGCCTCGCCATGATCGTTCCTCATTTTTTGCATTTTTTGGCCAAAAAACTAGAATTCCGCCCGATTCCCATATTTTTGTATGCTATCTCGCCCACGCCTTCCGAGTGGGTCGGGCCCCCCGGAGACGGATCGCCTAAAAATTTTCAGGACTATCAAATACGACCTAAGGAACCATAGTCACCGCCCCGCCATGATCGTTCCTAGTCTTTTGCGTTTTTCATCCAAAAAACTAGAATTACGCCCGATTCCCATATTTTTGTGAGCTATTGCCCACGCCTTCCGAGTGGGCCGGGCCGCCGGACTCGGATCGCCTAAAAAACTTTCAGGCCATCAATTAGGACCTAAGGAACCATATTCACCGCCTCGCCATGATCGTTCCTCATTTTTTGGCCAAAAAACTAGAATTCCACCCGATTCCCATATTTTTGTGTGCTATCGCCCACGCCTTCCGAGTGGGTCGGGCCCCCCGGAGCCGGATCGCCTAAAAATTTTCCGGACTATCAAATACGACCTAAGGAACCATAGTCATCGCCCCGCCATGATCGTTCCTAGTCTTTTGCGTTTTTCAGACAAAAAACTAGAATTCTGCGCGATTTCCATATTTTCGTGTGCTATAGCCCACGCCTTCCAAGGGGTCCCGGGAACCCCGAACCCCGATAGCTTAAAAATTTTCGGGGCCATCAAATACGACCTAAGGAACCATAGTAACCACCCCGCCATGATCGTTCCTCATTTTTTGCGTTTTTCGGCCAAACAACTAGAATTCCGCGCGATTCCTATATTTTTGTGTGTTATAGCCCACGCCTTCCGAGTGGTCCCGGGACCTCCGGACCCCTATCGCCTAATATTTTTCCGGACTATCAAATAAGACCAAAGGAACCATAGTCACCACCCTGCCAAGATCTTACCACATTTTGTGCATGTTACTGAAAAAGACCTAGAATTTCGCACGATTCCCATATTTTCGTGTGCTATACCCACGCATTCCGAGTGGTCCCAAGAGCTGCGGACCCCGATCGCCTAAAATTTTTTTCGGGCAATCAAATACGACCTAAGGAACCATAGTATCCTCCCCGCCATGATCGTTCCTTATTGTTTGCGTTTTTCGGCCAAACAACTAGAATTTCGCGCGATTCCCATATTTTTGTGTGTTTTAGCCCACACCTTCAGAGTGGTCCCGGGACCTCCGGACCCCTATCGCCTAAAATTTTTTCGGACTATCAAATAAGACCTAAGGAACCATAGTAACCGCCCAACCATGATCATTCCTCATTTGTGGCGTTTTTCGGCCAAAAAACTAGAATTTCGCCCGATTACAATATTTTTGTGTGCTATTGCCCTCCCTTCCAAGTGGTTCCGGGACCCCCGGACCCCGATCGCCTAAAATTTTTCCTGGCCGTCAAATACGACATAAGGAACCATAGTAACCGCCCTGCCATCATCGTTTCTCATTTTTTGTATTTTTCGGCCAAAAAACTAGAATTCCGCCCGATTTCCATATTTTCATGTGCTATACCACGCCTTCCAAGTGGTCCGGGGAGCCGCAGAACTCGATCGCCTAAAATTTTTTCGGACTATCAAATACGACCTAAGGTACCATAGTCACCGCCCCACCATGATCGTTCCAAATGCTTTGCATTTTTCGGCCAAAAAACTAGAACTCCGCGCGATTTGCCTATTTTCATGTGCTATAGCTTACGCCTTGCGAGTGGTCCCGGGAGCCGTGGACCCCGATCGCCTAAAATTTTCCGGGCCATTAAATACGACCTAAGGAACCATTGTCACCACCCCACCATGATCGTTCCTCATTTATTGCGTTTTTCGGCCAAAAAACTAGAATTCCGCCCGATTCCCATATTTTCGTGTGCTATACCACGCCTTCCAAGTGGTCCGGGGAGCCGCAGACCCCGATCGCCTAAAATTTTTTCGGACTATCAAATACGACCTAAGGTACCATAGTCACCGCCCCACCATGATCGTTCCAAATGCTTTGCAGTTTTCGGCCAAAAAACTAGAATTCCGCGCGATTTGCATATTTTCGTGTGCTATAGCTTACGCCTTGCGAGTGGTCCCGGGAGACGTGGACCCCGATCGCCTAAAATTTTCTGGGCCATCAAATACGACCTAAGGAACCATAGTCACCGCCCCGCCATGATCGTTCCTCATTTATTGCGTTTTTCGGCCAAAAAACTAGAATTCCGCTCGAATACCATGTTTTTGTGTGTTATTGCCCACGCCTTCCTAGTGGGCCGGGCCGCCGGACTCGGATCGCCTAAAAACTTTTCGGGCCATCAATTAGGACCTAAGGAACAAGAGTCACCGCCTCGCCATGATTGTTCATCATGTTTTGCATTTTTTGGTCAAAAAACTAGAATTCCGTCCGATTCCCACATTTTTGTGTGCTATCGCCCACGCCTTCCGAGTGGGTCGGGCCCCCCATAGCCGGATCGCCTAAAAATTTTTCGGACTATCAAATACGACCTAAGGAACCATAGTCACCGCCCCTCCATAATCGTTCCTAGTCTTTTGCATTTTTCAGCCAAAAAACTAGAATTCCGCGCGATTTCCATATTTTCATGTGCTTTAGCCCACGCCTTCTAAGGGGTCCCGGGAACCCCGATCGCCTAAAAATTTTTGGGGCCATCAAATACGACCTAAGGAACCATAGTAACCACCCCGCCATGATCGTTCCTCATTTTTTACGTTTTTCGGCCAAACAACTAGAATTCCGCGAGATTCCCATATTTTTGTGTGTTATAGCCCACACCTTCCGAGTGGTCCCGGGACCTCCTGGCCCCTATCGCCTAAATTTTTTTCGGACTATCAAATACGACCTAAGGAACCATAGTATCCGCCCCGCCATGATCGTTCCTCATTTTTTGCATTTTTCGGCCAAACAACTAGAATTCCGCGCTATCCCATATTTTTGTGTGTTATAGTATAGCCCACGCCTTCCGAGTGGTCCCGGGTCTCCAGACCCCTATCGCCTAAAATTTTTCCGGATTATCAAATTAGACCTAAGGAACCATAGTCACCGCCCAGCCATGATCGTTCCTAGTTTTTTCCATTTTTCGGCCAAAAAACTAGAATTCCACGCGATTCCCATATTTTCGTGTCCTATAGCCCACGCCTTCCAAGTGAACCCGGGAACTCCGGACCCCTATCGCCTAAAATATTTCCGGACTATCAAATACGACCTAAGGAACCATAGTCACCGCCCAGCTATGATCATTCCTCATTTGTTGCGTTTTTCGGCCAAAAAACTAGAATTCCGCCCGATTAAAATATTTTTGTGTGCTATTGCCCATCCTTCCAAGTGCTTCCGGGACCCCCGGACCCCGATCGCCTAAAATTTTTCCGTGCCGTAAAATACGACCTAAGGAACCATAGTAACCGCCCCGCCATGATCGTTCCTCATTTATTGCATTTTTCTGCCAAAAAATTAGAATTCTGCTCGATTACCATATTTTTGTGTGCTATTGCCCACGCCTTCCGAGTGGGCCGGGCCGCCGGACTCGGATCGCCTAAAAAATTTTCGGGCCATCAATTAGGACCTAAGGAAACATAGTCACCGCCTCGTCATGATCGTTCCTCATTGTTTGCATTTTTTGGCCAAAAAACTAGAATTTCACCCGATTCCCATATTTTTGTGTGCTATCGCCCACGCCTTCCGAGTGGGTCGGGCCCCCCGGAGCCAGATCGCCGAAAAATTTTCCGGACTATCAAATTCGACCTAATGAACCATAGTCACCGCCCCGCCATGATCTTTCCTAGTCTTTTGCGTTTTTCAGACAAAAAACTAGAATTCTGCGCGATTTCCATATTTTCGTGTGCTTTAGCCCACGCCTTCCAAGGGGACCCAGGAACCCCGAACCCCGATCGCCTAAAAATTTTCGGGGCCATCAAATACGACCTAAGGAACCATAGTAACCACCCCGCCATGATCGTTCCTCATTTTTTGCGTTTTTCGGCCAAACAACTAGAATTCCGCGCGATTCCCATATTTTTGTGTGTTATAGCCCACGCCTTCCGAGTGGTCCTGGGACCTCCTGACCCCTATCGCCTAAAATTTTTCCGGACTATCAAATAAGACCAAAGGAACCATAGTCACCGCCCTGCAAAGATCTTTCCACATTTTTTGCATGTTACTGAAAAAGACCTAGAATTTCGCCCGATTCCCATATTTTCGTGTGCTATACCCACGCATTCCGAATGGTCCCAAGAGTCGCGGACCCCGATCGCCTAAAATTTTTTTGGGCAATCAAATATAACCTAAGGAACCATAGTATCCTCCCCGCCATGATCGTTCCTTATTTTTAGCATTTTTCGGCCAAACAACTAGAATTCTGCGCGATTCCCATATTTTTGTGTGTTATAGCCCACACCTTCCGGGCGGTCCCGGGACCTCCGGACCCCTATCGCCTAAAAATTTTTAGGGCCATCAAATACGACCTAAGGAACCATAGTCACCGCCCAGCCATGATCGTTCCTCAGTTTTTGCATTTTTTGGCCAAAAAACCAGAATTCCGCCCGATTCACATATTTTTGTGTGCTATAGCCCACGCCTTCCGAGTGGGTCGGGACCCCCGGAGCTGGATCGCCTAAAAATTTTCCGGACTATCATATACAACCTAAGGAACCATAGTCACCGCCCCGCCATGATCGTTAATAGTATTTTGCGTTTTTCAGCCAAAAATCTAGAATTCCGCGCGATTTCCATATTTTCGTATGCTTTAGTCCACGCCTTCCAAGGGGTCCCGGGAACCCAGAACCCCGATAGCCTAAAAAATTTTGGGGCCATCACATACGACCTAAGGAACCATAGTAACCACCCCGCCATGATCGTTCCTCATTTTTTGCGTTTTTCGGCCAAACAACTAGAATTCCGCGCGATTCCCATTTCTGTGTGTCATAGCCCACGCATTCCGAGTGGTCCCGGGAGCTCCTGACCCCTATCGCCTTAAATTTTTCCGGACTATCAAATACGACCTAAGGAATCATAGTATCCGCCCCGCCATGATCGTTCCTCATTTTTTGCGTTTTTCGGCTAAACAACTAGAATTTCGCGCGATTCCCATATTTTTGTGTGTTATAGCCCACGCCTTCCGAGTGGTCCCGGGACCCCCGGACCCCTATCGCCTAATATTTTTCCGGACTATAAAATAAGACCAAAGGAACCATAGTCACCGCCCTGCCAAGATCTTTCCACATTTTTTGCATGTTACTGAAAAAGACCTAGAATTTCGCCCGATTCTCATATTTTCATGTGCTATACCCACGCATTCCGAGTGGTCCCAAGAGCCGCGGACCCCGATCGCCTAAAATGTTTTCTGAACTATCAAATACGACCTAAGGAATCATAGCATCTGCCCCGCCATGATCGTTCCTCATTTTTTGCGATTTTCGGCCAAACAACTAGAATTCCGCGCTATCCCATATTTTTGTGTGTTATAGCCCACGCCTTCCGAGTGGTCCCGGGTCTCCGGACCCCTATCGCCTAAAAATTTTCCGAACTATCAAATAAGACCTAAGGAACCATAGTCACCTCCCAACCATGATCGTTCCTAGCTTTTTCCGTTTTTCGGCCAAAATACTAGAATTCCGCGCGATTCCCATATTTTCGTGTCCTATAGCCCACATCATCCAAGTGAACCCGGGAACTCCGGACCCCTATCGCCTAAAATTTTTCCGGACTATCAAATACGACCTAAGGAACCATAGTCACCGCCCAGCCATGATCACTCCTCATTGTTGCGTTTTTCGGCCAAAAAATTAGAATTCCGCCCGATTATAATATTTTTGTGTGCTATTGCCCACCCTTCAAAGGGGTCAGGAAACCCCGAACCCCGATCGCCAAAAAAATTTCCGGGCCATCAAATACGACCTAAGGAACCATAGTAACCACCCCGCCATGATCGTTCCTCATTTTTTGCGTTTTTCGGCGAAACAACTAGAATTCCGCGCGATCCCATATTTTTGTGTGTTGTAGCCCACGCCTTGCGAGTGGTCCCGGGTCTCCGGACCCCAATCGCCTAAAATTTTTCCAGACTATCAAATACGACCTAAGGTACCATAGTCACCGCCCCACCATGATCATTCCAAATTCTTTTTATTTTTCGGCCAAAAAACTAGAACTCCACGCGATTTGCATATTTTAGTGTGCTATAGCTTACGCCTTCCGAGTGGTCCCGGGAGCCGTGGACCCCGATCGCCTAAAATTTTCCGGGCCATCAAATATGACCTAAGGAACCATAGTCACCGCCCAGCCATGATCGTTCCTCATTTATTGCGTTTTTCGGCCAAAAAACTAGAATTCCGCTCGATTACCATATTTTTGTGTGCTATTGCCCACGTCTTCCGAGTGGGCCGGGCCGCCGGACTCGGATCGCCTAAAACATTTTCGGGCCATCAATTAGGACCTAAGGAACCATAGTCACCGCCTCGCCATGATCGTTCCTCATTTTTTGCATTTTTTGGCCAAAAAACTAGAATTCCGCCTGATTCCCATATTTTTGTGTGCTATCGCCCACGCCTTCCGAGTGGGTCGGGCCCCCCGGAGCCGGATCGCCTAAAAATTTTCCGGACTATCAAATACGACCTAAGGAACCATAATCACCGCCCTGCCATGATCGTTCCTAGTCTTTTGTGTTTTTCTGCCAAAAAACTAGAATTCCGCGCGATTTCCATATCTTCATGTGCTTTAGCCCACCCTTCAAAGGGGTCAGGAAACCCCGAACCCCGATCGCCAAAAAAATTTCCGGGCCATCAAATACGACCTAAGGAACCATAGTAACCACCCCGCCATGATCGTTCCTCATTTTTTGCGTTTTTCGGCGAAACAACTAGAATTCCGCGCGATCCCATATTTTTGTGTGTTGTAGCCCACGCCTTGCGAGTGGTCCCGGGTCTCCGGACCCCAATCGCCTAAAATTTTTCCAGACTATCAAATACGACCTAAGGTACCATAGTCACCGCCCCACCATGATCATTCCAAATTCTTTGTATTTTTCGGCCAAAAAACTAGAACTCCACGCGATTTGCATATTTTAGTGTGCTATAGCTTACGCCTTCCGAGTGGTCCCGGGAGCCGTGGACCCCGATCGCCTAAAATTTTCCGGGCCATCAAATATGACCTAAGGAACCATAGTCACCGCCCAGCCATGATCGTTCCTCATTTATTGCGTTTTTCGGCCAAAAAACTAGAATTCCGCTCGATTACCATATTTTTGTGTGCTATTGCCCACGTCTTCCGAGTGGGCCGGGCCGCCGGACTCGGATCGCCTAAAACATTTTCGGGCCATCAATTAGGACCTAAGGAACCATAGTCACCGCCTCGCCATGATCGTTCCTCATTTTTTGCATTTTTTGGCCAAAAAACTAGAATTCCGCCTGATTCCCATATTTTTGTGTGCTATCGCCCACGCCTTCCGAGTGGGTCGGGCCCCCCGGAGCCGGATCGCCTAAAAATTTTCCGGACTATCAAATACGACCTAAGGAACCATAATCACCGCCCTGCCATGATCGTTCCTAGTCTTTTGTGTTTTTCTGCCAAAAAACTAGAATTCCGCGCGATTTCCATATCTTCATGTGCTTTAGCCCACGCCTTCCAAGGGGTCCCGGGAACCCCGAACCCCGATCGCCTAAAAATTTTCCGGGCCATCAAATACGACCTAAGGAATCATAGTAACCACCCCGCCATGATCGTTCCTCATTTTTTGCGTTTTTCGGCCAAACAACTAGAATTCCGCGCGATTCCTATATTTTTGTGTGTTATAGCCCAAGCCTTCCAAGTGGTCCCGGGACCTCCTGACCCCTATCGCCTAATATTTTCCCGGACTATCAAATACGACCTAAGGAACGATAGTATCCGCCACGCCATGATCGTTCCTCATTTTTTGCGTTTTTCGGCCAAACAACCAGAATTTCGCGCGATTCCCATATTTTTGTGTGTTATAGCCCACACCTTCCGAGCGGTCCCGGGACCTCCGGACCCCTATCGCCTAAAATTTTTCCGGACTATCAAATACGACCTAAGGAACCATAGTATCCGCCCCGCCATGATCGTTCCTCATTTTTTGCGTTTTTCGGCCAAACAACTAGAATTCCGCGCTATCCCATATTTTTGTGTGTTATAGCCCACGCCTTCCGAGTGGTCCCGGGTCTCCGGACCCCTATCGCCTAAAATTTTTTCGGACTATCAAATAAGACCTAAGGAACCATAGTCACCGCCCAGCCATGATCGTTCCTAGTTTTTTCTGTTTTTCGGCCAAAAAACTAGAATTCCGCGCGATTCCCATATTTTCGTGTCTTATAGCCCACGCCTTCCAAGTAAACCCGGGAACTCTGGACCCCTATCGTCTAAAATTTTTCCGGACTATCAAATACGACCTAAGGAACCATAGTCACCGGCCAGCCATGATCATTCCTCATTTGTTGCGTTTTTCGGCCAAAAAACTAGAATTCCGCCTGATTACAATATTTTTGTGTGCTATTGCCCACCCTTCCAAGTGGTTCCGGGACCCCCGGACCCCGTTCGCCTAAAATTTTTCCGGGCTATCAAATACGACCTAAGGAACCATAGTAACCGCCCCGCCATCATCGTTTCTCATTTTTTGTATTTTTCAGCCAAAAAACTAGAATTACGCCCAATTCCCATATTTTCGTGTGCTATACCCACGCCTTCCAAGTGGTCCGGGGTGCCGCAGACCCCGATCGCCTAAAATTTTTCCGGACTATCAAATACGACCTAAGGTACCATAGTCACCGCCCCACCATGATCGTTCCAAATGCTTTGCATTTTTCGGCCAAAAAACTAGAACTCCGCGCGATTTGCATATTTTCGTGTGCTATAGCTTACGCCTTCCGAGTGGTCCCGGGAGCCGTGGACCTTGATCGCCTAAAATTTTTCGGGCCATCAAATACGACCTAAGGAACCATAGTCATCGCCCCGCCATGATCGTTCCTCATTTATTCCATTTTTCGGCCAAAAAACTAGAATTCCGCTCGATTACCATATTTTTGTGTGCTATTGCCCACGCCTTCCGAGTGGGCCGGGCCGCCAGACTCGGATCGCCTAAAAAATTTTCGGGCCATCAATGTGGACCTAAGGAACCATAGTCACCGCCTCGCCATGATCGTTCCTCATTTTTTGCATTTTTTGGCAAAAAAACTATAATTCCGCCCGATTCAAATATTTTTGTGTGCTATCGCCCACGCCTTCCGAGTGGGTCGGGCCCCCCGGAGCCGAATCGCCTAAAACTTTTCCGGACTATCAAATACGACCTAAGGAACCATAGTTACCTCCCCGCCCTGATCGTTCCTAGTCTTTTGCGTTTTTCAGCCAAAAACTAGAATTTCGCGCGATTTCCATATTTTCGTGTGCTTTAGCCCACGCCTTCCAAGGGGTCCCGGGACCTCCTGACCCCTATTGCCTAATATTTTTCTGGGCAATCAAATATGACCTAAGGAACCATAGTATCCGCCCCGCCATGATCGTTTCCGTTTTTCGGCCAAACAACTAGAATTCCGCGCGATTCCTATATTTTTGTGTGTTATAGCCCACGCCTTCCGAGTGGTCCCGGGACCTCCTGACCCCTATCGCCTAAAAATTTTCCGGACTATCAAATACGACCTAAGGAACCATAGTATCCTCCCCGCCATGATCGTTCCTCATTTTTTGCGTTTTTCGGCCAAACAAATAGAATTCCGCGCGATTCCCATATTTTTGTTTGTTATAGCCCACACCTTCCGAGTGGTCCCGGGACCTCCGGACCCCTATCGCCTAAAAATTTTTTGGACTTTCAAATATGACCTAAGGGACCATAGTCACCGCCAAGCCATGATCGTTCCTAGATTTTTCCGTTTTTCGGCCAAAAAATTAGAATTCCGCGCGATTCCCATATTTTCGTGTCCTATAGCCCATACCTTCCAAATGAAGCCGGGAACTCCGGACCCCTATCGCCTAAAATTTTTTCGGACTATCAAATACGACCTAAGGAACCATAGTCACCGCCCCACCATGATCGTTCCTAATTTTTTGCGTTTTTCGGCCAAACAACTAGAATTCTGCGCTATCCCATATTTTTGTGTGTTATAGCCCATGCCTACCGAGTGGTCCCGGGTCTCCGGACCCCTATCGCCTAAAATTTTTCCGGACTATCAAATAATACCTAAGGAACCATAGTCACCGCCCAGCCATGATCGTTCCTAGTGGTTTCCGTTTTTCGGCCAAAAAACTAGAATTCCGCGCGATTCCCATATTTTCGTGTCCTATAGCCCACGCCTTCCAAGTGAACCCGGGAACTCCGGACCCCAATCGCCTAAAAAAATTTCGGACTATCAAATATGACCTAAGGAACCATAGTCACCGCCCAGCCATGATCATTCCTCATTTGTTGCGTTTTTCTGCCAAAAAACTAGAATTCCGCCCGATTACAATATTTTTGTGTGCTATTGCCCACCCTTCCAAGTGGTTCTGGGACCCCTGGACCCCGATCGCCTAAAATTTTTCCGGGCCGTCAAATATGACCTAAGGAACCATAGTAACCGCCCCGCCATCCTCGTTTCTCATTTTTTGCATTTTTTGGCCAAAAAACTAGAATTTCGCCCGATTCCCATATTTTTGTGTGCTATCGCCCACGCCTTCCGAGTAGGTCGGGCCCCCCGGAGCCGGATCGCCTAAAAATTTTCCGGACGATCAAATACGATCTAAGGAACCATAATCACCGCCCCGCCATGATCGTTCCTAGTCTTTTGCGTTTTTCTGCCAAAAAACTAGAATTCCACGCGATTTCCATATTTTCGTGTGCTTTAGCCCACGCCTTCCAAGGGGTCCCGGGAACCCCGAACCCCGATTGCCTAAAAATTTTCCGGGCCATCAAATATGACCTAAGGAATCATAGTAACCACCCCGCCATGATCGTTCCTCATTTTTTGCGTTTTTCGGCAAAACAACTAGAATTCCGCGCGATTCCTATATTTTTGTGTGTTATAGCCCAAGCCTTCCGAGTGGTCCCAGGACCTCCTGACCCCTATCGCCTAATATTTTTCCGGACAATCAAATACGACCTAAGGAACGATAGTATCCGCCACGCCATGATCGTTCCTCATTTTTTACGTTTTTCGGCCAAACAACTAGAATTCCGCGCGATTCCCATATTTTTGTGTGTTATAGCCCACACCTTCCGAGCGGTCCCGGGACCTCCGGACCCCTATCGCCTAAAATATTTTTGGACTATCAAATACGACCTAAGGAACTATAGTATCCGCCCCGCCATGATCGTTCCTCATTTTTTGCGTTTTTCGGCCAAACAACTAGAATTCCGCGCTATCCCATATTTTTGTGTGTTATAGCCCACGCCTTCCGAGTGGTCCCGGGTCTCCGGACCCCTATCGCCTAAAATTTTTCCGTACTATCAAATAAGACCTAAGGAACCATTGTCACCGCCCAGCCATGATCGTTCCTAGTTTTTTCCGTTTTTCGGCCAAAAAACTAGAATTCTGCGCGATTCCCATATTTTCGTGTCTTATAGCCCATGCCTTTCAAGTGAACCCGGGAACTCTGTACCCCTATCGTCTAAAATTATTCGGGACTATCAAATACGACCTAAGGAATCATAGTCACCGCCCAGCCATGATCATTCCTCATTTGTTGTGTTTTTTGGCCAAAAAACTAGAATTACGCCCGATTCCCATATTTACGTGTGCTATACCCACGCCTTCCAAGTGGTCCGGGGAGCCGCAGACCCCGATCGCCTAAAATTTTTCCGGACTATCAAATACGACCTAAGGTACCATAGTCACCGCCCCACCATGATCGTTCCAAATGCTTTGCATTTTTCGGCCAAAAAACTAGAACTCCGCGCGATTTGCTTATTTTAGTGTGCTATAGCTTACGCCTTCTGAGTGGTCCCGGGAGCCGTGGACCTTGATCGCCTAAAATTTTCCGGGCCATCAAATACGACCCAAGGAACCATAGTCATCGACCCGCCATGATCGTTCCTCATTTATTGCATTTTTCTGCCAAAAAACTATAATTCTGCTCGATTACCATAGTTTTGTGTGCTATTGCCCACGCCTTCCGAGTGGGCCGGACCGCCGGACTCGGATCGCCTAAAAAGTTTTCGGGCCATCAATGTGGACCTAAGGAACCATAGTCACCTCCTCGCCATGATCGTTCCTCATTTTTTGCATTTTTTGGCAAAAAAACTATAATTCCGCCCGATTCCAATATTTTTGTGTGCTATCGCCCACGCCTTCCGAGTGGGTCGGGCCCCCCGGAGCTGGATCGCCTAAAAATTTTCCGGACTATCAAATACGACCTAAGGAACCATAGTCACCTCCCCGCCATGATCGTTCCTAGTCTTTTGCGTTTTTCTGCCAAAAAACTAGAATTCCGCGCGATTTCCATATCTTCGTGTGCTTTAGCCCACGCCTTCCAAGGGGTCCCGGGAACCCCGAAGCCCGATCGCCTAAAATTTTTCCGGGCAATCAAATACGACCTAAGGAACCATAGTAACCACCCCGCCATGATTGTTCCTAATTTTCTGCATTTTTCGGCCAAACAACTAGAATTCCGCGCGATTCCCAT
The DNA here is from genome assembly GCF_000715075.1 of Nicotiana tabacum. Taxonomy (NCBI): domain Eukaryota; kingdom Viridiplantae; phylum Streptophyta; class Magnoliopsida; order Solanales; family Solanaceae; genus Nicotiana; species Nicotiana tabacum. The sequence continues at coordinate 30,568 of NW_027438375.1, read as the reverse complement.
ATTTTTGTGTATTATAGCCCACACCTTCCGAGCGGTCCCGGGACCTCCGGACCCCTATCGCCTAAAATTTTTTTGGACTATCAAATACGACCTAAGGAACTATAGTATCCGCCCCGCCATGATCGTTCCTCATTTTTTGCGTTTTTCGGCCAAACAACTAGAATTCCGCGCTATCCCATATTTTTGTGTGTTATAGCCCACGCCTTCCGAGTGGTCCCGGGTCTCCGGACCCCTATCGCCTAAAATTTTTCCGTACTATCAAATAAGACCTAAGGAACCATTGTCACCGCCCAGCCATGATCGTTCCTAGTTTTTTCCGTTTTTCGGCCAAAAAACTAGAATTCCGCGCGATTCCCATATTTTCGTGTCTTATAGCCCACGCCTTCCAAGTGAACCCGGGAACTCTGGACCCCTATCGTCTAAAATTTTTCTGGACTATCAAATACGACCTAAGGAATCATAGTCACCGCCCAGCCATGATCATTCCTCATTTGTTGCGTTTTTCTGCCAAAAAACTAGAATTCCGCCCGATTACAATATTTTCGCGTGCTATACCCATGCCTTCCAAGTGGTCCGGGGAGCCGCAGACCCCGATCGCCTAAAATTTTTCTGGACTATCAAATACGACCTAAGGTACCATAGTCACCGCCCCGCCATCCTCGTTTCTCATTTTTTGCATTTTTCGGCCAAAAAACTAGAAGTCCGCGCGATTTGCTTATTTTAGTGTGCTATAGCTTACGCCTTCTGAGTGGTCCCGGGAGCAGTGGACCTCGATCGCCTAAAATTTTCCGGGCCATCAAATACGACCTAAGGAACCATAGTCATCGCCCCGCCATGATCGTTCCTCATTTATTGCATTTTTCAGCCAAAAAACTAGAATTCTGCTCGATTACCATATTTTTGTGTGCTATTGCCCACGCATTCCGAGTGGGTCAGGCCCCCCGGAGCCGGATCGCCTAAAAATTTTCCGAACTATCAAATACGACCTAAGGAACCATAGTCACCTCCCCGCCATGATCGTTCCTAGTCTTTTGCATTTTTCAGACAAAAAATTAGAATTCCGCGCGATTTCCATATCTTCGTGTGCTTTAGCCCACGCCTTCCAAGGGGTCCCGGGAACCCCGAACCCCGATCGCCTAAAATTTTTCCGGGCAATCAAATACGACCTAAGGAACCATAGTAACCACCCCGCCATGATTGTTCCTAATTGTTTGCATTTTTCGGCCAAACAACTAGAATTCCGCGCGATTCCCATATTTTTGTGTGTTATAGCCTACGCCTTCCGAGTGGTCCCGGGACTTCCTGACCCCTATCGCCTAATATTTTTTCGTACTATAAAATACAACCTAAGGAACGATAGTATCCGCCACGCCATGATCGTTCCTCATTTTTTGCGTTTTTCGGCCAAACAACTAGAATTCCGCGCGATTCCTATATTTTTGTGTGTTATAGCCCACACCTTCCGAGTGGTCCCGGGACCTCCTGACCCCTATCGCCTAAAATTTTTTTGGACTATCAAATACGACCTAAGGAACCATAGTCACCGCCCATCCATGATCGTTCCTTGATTTTTCCGTTTTTCGCCCAAAAAACTAGAATTCCGCGCGATTCCCATATTTTCGTGTCCTATAGCCCATGCCTTCCAAGTGAAGCCGGGAACTCCGGACCCCTATCGCCTAAATTTTTTCCGGACTATCAAATACGACCTAAGGAACCATAGTCACCGCCCAGCCATGATCATTCCTCATTTGTTGCGTTTTTCGGCCAAAAAACTAGAATTCCGCCCGATTACAATATTTTTGTGTGCTATTGCCCACCCTTCCAAGTGGTTCCGGGACCCCCGGACCCCGATCACCTAAACTTTTTCCGGGGCGTCAAATACGGCCTTAGGAACCATAGTATCCGCCCCGCTATGATCGTTCCTCATTATTTGCATTTTTCGGCCAAACAACTAGAATTCCGCGCGATTCCCATATTGTCATGTGTTATAGCCCACACCTTCCGAGTGGTCCCGGGACCTCCGGACCCCGATCACCTAAACTTTTTCCGGGCCGTCAAATACGGCCTTAGGAACCATAGTATCCGCCCCGCTATGATCGTTCCTCATTTTTTGCATTTTTCGGCGAAACAACTAGAATTCCGCGCGATCCCATATTTTTGTGTGTTGTAGCCCACGCCTTGCGAGTGGTCCCGGGTCTCCGGACCCCAATCGCCTAAAATTTTTCCAGACTATCAAATACGACCTAAGGTACCATAGTCACCGCCCCACCATGATCATTCCAAATTCTTTGTATTTTTCGGCCAAAAAACTAGAACTCCACGCGATTTGCATATTTTAGTGTGCTATAGCTTACGCCTTCCGAGTGGTCCCGGGAGCCGTGGACCCCGATCGCCTAAAATTTTCCGGGCCATCAAATATGACCTAAGGAACCATAGTCACCGCCCAGCCATGATCGTTCCTCATTTATTGCGTTTTTCGGCCAAAAAACTAGAATTCCGCTCGATTACCATATTTTTGTGTGCTATTGCCCACGTCTTCCGAGTGGGCCGGGCCGCCGGACTCGGATCGCCTAAAACATTTTCGGGCCATCAATTAGGACCTAAGGAACCATAGTCACCGCCTCGCCATGATCGTTCCTCATTTTTTGCATTTTTTGGCCAAAAAACTAGAATTCCGCCCGATTCCCATATTTTTGTGTGCTATCGCCCACGCCTTCCGAGTGGGTCGGGCCCCCGGAGCCGGATCGCCTAAAATTTTCCGGACTATCAAATACGACCTAAGGAACCATAATCACCGCCCTGCCATGATCGTTCCTAGTCTTTTGTGTTTTTCTGCCAAAAAACTAGAATTCCGCGCGATTTCCATATCTTCATGTGCTTTAGCCCACGCCTTCCAAGGGGTCCCGGGAACCCCGAACCCCGATCGCCTAAAAATTTTCCGAGCCATCAAATACGACCTAAGGAATCATAGTAACCACCCCGCCATGATCGTTCCTCATTTTTTGCGTTTTTCGGCCAAACAACTAGAATTCCGCGCGATTCCTATATTTTTGTGTGTTATAGCCCAAGCCTTCCAAGTGGTCCCGGGACCTCCTGACCCCTATCGCCTAATATTTTTCCGGACTATCAAATACGACCTAAGGAACGATAGTATCCGCCACGCCATGATCGTTCCTCATTTTTTGCGTTTTTCGGCCAAACAACTAGAATTTCGCGCGATTCCCATATTTTTGTGTGTTATAGCCCACACCTTCCGAGCGGTCCCGGGACCTCCGGACCCCTATCGCCTAAAATTTTTCCGGACTATCAAATACGACCTAAGGAACCATAGTATCCGCCCCGCCATGATCGTTCCTCATTTTTTGCGTTTTTCGGCCAAACAACTAGAATTCCGCGCTATCCCATATTTTTGTGTGTTATAGCCCACGCCTTCCGAGTGGTCCCGGGTCTCCGGACCCCTATCGCCTAAAATTTTTTCGGACTATCAAATAAGACCTAAGGAACCATAGCCACCGCCCAGCCATGATCGTTCCTAGTTTTTTCCGTTTTTCGGCCAAAAAACTAGAATTCCGCGCGATTCCCATATTTTCGTGTCTTATAGCCCACGCCTTCCAAGTAAAACCGGGAACTCCGGACCCCTATCGCCTAAAATTTTTCCGGACTATCAAATACGACCTAAGGAACCATAGTCACCGCCCAGCCATGATCATTCCTCATTTGTTGCGTTTTTCGGCCAAAAAACTAGAATTCCGCCTGATTACAATATTTTTGTGTGCTATTGCCCACCCTTCCAAGTGGTTCCGGGACCCCCGGACCCCGTTCGCCTAAAATTTTTCCGGGCTATCAAATACGACCTAAGGAACCATAGTAACCGCCCCGCCATCATCGTTTCTCATTTTTTGTATTTTTCAGCCAAAAAACTAGAATTACGCCCAATTCCCATATTTTCGTGTGCTATACCCATGCCTTCCAAGTGGTCCGGGGAGCCGCAGACCCCGATCGCCTAAAATTTTTCCGGACTATCAAATACGACCTAAGGTACCATAGTCACCGCCCCACCATGATCGTTCCAAATGCTTTGCATTTTTCGGCCAAAAAACTAGAACTCCGCGCGATTTGCATATTTTCGTGTGCTATAGCTTACGCCTTCCGAGTGGTCCCGGGAGCCGTGGACCTTGATCGCCTAAAATTTTTCGGGCCATCAAATACGACCTAAGGAACCATAGTCATCGCCCCGCCATGATCGTTCCTCATTTATTCCATTTTTCGGCCAAAAAACTAGAATTCCGCTCGATTACCATATTTTTGTGTGCTATTGCCCACGCCTTCCGAGTGGGCCGGGCCGCCAGACTCGGATCGCCTAAAAAATTTTCGGGCCATCAATGTGGACCTAAGGAACCATAGTCACCGCCTCGCCATGATCGTTCCTCATTTTTTGCATTTTTTGGCAAAAAAACTATAATTCCGCCCGATTCAAATATTTATGTGTGCTATCGCCCACGCCTTCCGAGTGGGTCGGGTCCCCCGGAGCCGAATCGCCTAAAAATTTTCCGGACTATCAAATACGACCTAAGGAACCATAGTTACCTCCCCGCCCTGATCGTTCCTAGTCTTTTGCGTTTTTCAGCCAAAAAACTAGAATTTCGAGCGATTTCCATATTTTCGTGTGCTTTAGCCCACGCCTTCCAAGGGGTCCCGGGACCTCCTGACCCCTATTGCCTAATATTTTTCTGGGCAATCAAATACGACCTAAGGAACCATAGTATCCGCCCCGCCATGATCGTTTCCGTTTTTCGGCCAAACAACTAGAATTCCGCGCGATTCCTATATTTTTGTGTGTTATAGCCCACGCCTTCCGAGTGGTCCCGGGACCTCCTGACCCCTATCACCTAATATTTTTCCGGACTATCAAATACAACCTAAGGAACGATAGTATCCGCCATGCCATGATCGTTCCTCATTTTTTGCGTTTTTCGGCCAAACAACTAGAATTCCGCGCGATTCCCATATTTTTGTTTGTTATAGCCCACACCTTCCGAGTGGTCCCGGGACCTCCGGACCCCTATCGCCTAAAAATTTTTTGGACTTTCAAATACGACCTAAGGGACCATAGTCACCGCCAAGCCATGATCGTTCCTAGATTTTTCCGTTTTTCGGCCAAAAAACTAGAATTCCGCGCAATTCCCATATTTTCGTGTCCTATAGCCCATACCTTCCAAATGAAGCCGGGAACTCCGGACCCCTATCGCCTAAAATTTTTTCGGACTATCAAATACGACCTAAGGAACCATAGTCACCGCCCAGCCATGATCATTCCTCATTTGTTGCGTTTTTCGGCCAAAAAACTAGAATTCCGCCCGATTACAATATTTTTGTGTGCAATTGCCCACCCTTCCAAGTGGTTCCGGGACCCCTGGACCCCGATCGCCTAAAATTTTTCCGGGCCGTCAAATACGGCCTTAGGAACCATAGTATCCGCCCCGCCATGATCATTCCTCATTATTTGCGTTTTTCGGCCAAACAACTAGAATTCCGCGCGATTCCCATATTTTCGTGTGTTATAGCCCACACCTTCCGAGTGGTCCCGGGACCTCCGGACCCCGATCGCCTAAAATTTTTTCGGACTATCAAATACGACCTAAGGTACCATAGTCACCGCCCCACCATGATCGTTCCTAATTTTTTGCATTTTTCGGCCAAACAACTAGAATTCCGCGCTATCCCATATTTTTGTGTGTTATAGCCCATGCCTACCGAGTGGTCCCGGGTCTCCGGACCCCTATCGCCTAAAATTTTTCCGGACTATCAAATAATACCTAAGGAACCATAGTCACCGCCCAGCCATGATCGTTCCTAGTTGTTTCCGTTTTTCGGCCAAAAAACTAGAATTCCGCGCGATTCCCATATTTTCGTGTCCTATAGCCCACGCCTTCCAAGTGAACCCGGGAACTCCGGACCCCAATCGCCTAAAAAATTTTCGGACTATCAAATATGACCTAAGGAACCATAGTCACCGCCCAGCCATGATCATTCCTCATTTGTTGCGTTTTTCTGCCAAAAAACTAGAATTCCGCCCGATTACAATATTTTTGTGTGCTATTGCCCACCCTTCCAAGTGGTTCTGGGACCCCCGGACCCCGATCGCCTAAAATTTTTCCGGGCCGTCAAATATGACCTAAGGAACCATAGTAACCGCCCCGCCATCCTCGTTTCTCATTTTTTGCATTTTTTGGCCAAAAAACTAGAATTCCGCCCGATTCCCATATTTTTGTGTGCAATCGCCCACGCCTTCCGAGTAGGTCGGGCCCCCCGGAGCCGGATCGCCTAAAAATTTTTCGGACTATCAAATACGATCTAAGGAACCATAATCACCGCCCCGCCATGATCGTTCCTAGTCTTTTGCGTTTTTCTGCCAAAAAACTAGAATTCCACGCGATTTCCATATTTTCGTGTGCTTTAGCCCACGCCTTCCAAGGGGTCCCGGGAACCCCGAACCCCGATCGCCTAAAAATTTTCCGGGCCATCAAATATGACCTAAGGAATCATAGTAACCACCCCGCCATGATCGTTCCTCATTTTTTGCGTTTTTCGGCAAAACAACTAGAATTTCGCGCGATTCCTATATTTTTGTGTGTTATAGCCCAAGCCTTCCGAGTGGTCCCAGGACCTCCTGACCCCTATCGCCTAATATTTTTCCGGACAATCAAATACGACCTAAGGAACGATAGTATCCGCCACGCCATGATCGTTCCTCATTTTTTGCATTTTTCGGCCAAACAACTAGAATTCCGCGCGATTCCCATATTTTTGTGTGTTATAGCCCACACCTTCCGAGCGGTCCCGGGACCTCCGGACCCCTATCGCCTAAAATATTTTTGGACTATCAAATACGACCTAAGGAACTATAGTATCCGCCCCGCCATGATCGTTCCTCATTTTTTGCGTTTTTCGGCCAAACAACTAGAATTCCGCGCTATCCCATATTTTTGTGTGTTATAGCCCACGCCTTCCGAGTGGTCCCGGGTCTCCGGACCCCTATCGCCTAAAATTTTTCCGTACTATCAAATAAGACCTAAGGAACCATTGTCACCGCCCAGCCATGATCGTTCCTAGTTTTTTCCGTTTTTCGGCCAAAAAACTAGAATTCTGCGCGATTCCCATATTTTCGTGTCTTATAGCCCATGCCTTTCAAGTGAACCCGGGAACTCTGTACCCCTATCGTCTAAAATTATTCGGGACTATCAAATACGACCTAAGGAATCATAGTCACCGCCCAGCCATGATCATTCCTCATTTGTTGTGTTTTTTGGCCAAAAAACTAGAATTACGCCCGATTCCCATATTTACGTGTGCTATACCCACGCCTTCCAAGTGGTCCGGGGAGCCGCAGACCCCGATCGCCTAAAATTTTTCCGGACTATCAAATACGACCTAAGGTACCATAGTCACCGCCCCACCATGATCGTTCCAAATGCTTTGCATTTTTCGGCCAAAAAACTAGAACTCCGCGCGATTTGCTTATTTTAGTGTGCTATAGCTTACGCCTTCTGAGTGGTCCCGGGAGCCGTGGACCTTGATCGCCTAAAATTTTCCGGGCCATCAAATACGACCTAAGGAACCATAGTCATCGACCCGCCATGATCGTTCCTCATTTATTGCATTTTTCTGCCAAAAAACTATAATTCCGCTCGATTACAATAGTTTTGTGTGCTATTGCCCACGCCTTCCGAGTGGGCCGGACCGCCGGACTCGGATCGCCTAAAAAGTTTTCGGGCCATCAATGTGGACCTAAGGAACCATAGTCACCTCCTCGCCATGATCGTTCCTCATTTTTTGCATTTTTTGGCCAAAAAACTATAATTCCGCCCGATTCCAATATTTTTGTGTGCTATCGCCCACGCCTTCCGAGTGGGTCGGGCCCCCCGGAGCCGGATCGCCTAAAAATTTTCCGGACTATCAAATACGACCTAAGGAACCATAGTCACCTCCCCGCCATGATCGTTCCTAGTCTTTTGCGTTTTTCTGCCAAAAAACTAGAATTCCGCGCGATTTCCATATCTTCGTGTGCTTTAGCCCACGCCTTCCAAGGGGTCCCGGGAACCCCGAACCCCGATCGCCTAAAATTTTTCCGGGCAATCAAATACGACCTAAGGAACCATAGTAACCACCCCGCCATGATTGTTCCTAATTTTTTGCATTTTTCGGCCAATCAACTAGAATTCCGCGCGATTCCCATATTTTTGTGTGTTATAGCCCACACCTTCCGAGCGGTCCCGGGACCTCCGGACCCCTATCGCCTAAAATTTTTTTGGACTATCAAATACGACCTAAGGAACTATAGTATCCGCCCCGCCATGATCGTTCCTCATTTTTTGCGTTTTTCGGCCAAACAACTAGAATTCCGCGCTATCCCATATTTTTGTGTGTTATAGCCCACGCCTTCCGAGTGGTCCCGGGTCTCCGGACCCCTATCGCCTAAAATTTTTCCGTACTATCAAATAAGACCTAAGGAACCATTGTCACCGCCCAGCCATGATCGTTCCTAGTTTTTTCCGTTTTTCGGCCAAAAAACTAGAATTCCGCGCGATTCCCATATTTTCGTGTCTTATAGCCCACGCCTTCCAAGTGAACCCGGGAACTCTGGACCCCTATCGTCTAAAATTTTTCTGGACTATCAAATACGACCTAAGGAATCATAGTCACCGCCCAGCCATGATCATTCCTCATTTGTTGCGTTTTTCGGCCAAAAAACTAGAATTACGCCCGATTCCCATATTTTCGCGTGCTATACCCACGCCTTCCAAGTGGTCCGGGGAGCCGCAGACCCCGATCGCCTAAAATTTTTCCGGACTATCAAATACGACCTAAGGTACCATAGTCACCGCCCCACCATGATCGTTCCAAATGCTTTGCATTTTTCGGCCAAAAAACTAGAACTCCGCGCGATTTGCTTATTTTAGTGTGCTATAGCTTACGCCTTCTGAGTGGTCCCGGGAGCAGTGGACCTTGATCGCCTAAAATTTTCCGGGCCATCAAATACGACCTAAGGAACCATAGTCATCGCCCCGCCATGATCGTTCCTCATTTATTGCATTTTTCGGCCAAAAAACTAGAATTCTGCTCGATTACCATATTTTTGTGTGCTATTGCCCACGCATTCCGAGTGGGTCGGGCCCCCCGGAGCCGGATCGCCTAAAAATTTTCCGAACTATCAAATACGACCTAAGGAACCATAGTCACCTCCCTGCCATGATCGTTCCTAGTCTTTTGCATTTTTCAGACAAAAAACTAGAATTCCGCGCGATTTCCATATCTTAGTGTGCTTTAGCCCACGCCTTCCAAGGGGTCCCGGGAACCCCGAACCCCGATCGCCTAAAATTTTTCCGGGCAATCAAATACGACCTAAGGAACCATAGTAACCACCCCGCCATGATTGTTCCTAATTTTTTGCATTTTTTGGCCAAACAACTAGAATTCCGCGCGATTCCCATATTTTTGTGTGTTATAGCCCACGCCTTCCGAGTGGTCCCGGGACTTCCTGACCCCTATCGCCTAATATTTTTCCGGACTATAAAATACAACCTAAGGAACGATAGTATCCGCCACGCCATGATCGTTCCTCATTTTTTGCGTTTTTCGGCCAAACAACTAGAATTCCGCGCGATTCCTATATTTTTGTGTGTTATAGCCCACACCTTCCGAGTGGTCCCGGGACCTCCTGACCCCTATCGCCTAAAATTTTTTTGGACTATCAAATACGACCTAAGGAACCATAGTCACCGCCCATCCATGATCGTTCCTTGATTTTTCCGTTTTTCGCCCAAAAAACTAGAATTCCGCGCGATTCCCATATTTTCGTGTCCTATAGCCCATGCCTTCCAAGTGAAGCCGGGAACTCCGGACCCCTATCGCCTAAATTTTTTCCGGACTATCAAATACGACCTAAGGAACCATAGTCACCGCCCAGCCATGATCATTCCTCATTTGTTGCGTTTTTCGGCCAAAAAACTAGAATTCCGCCCGATTACAATATTTTTGTGTGCTATTGCCCACCCTTCCAAGTGGTTCCGGGACCCCCGGACCCCGATCACCTAAACTTTTTCCGGGCCGTCAAATACGGCCTTAGGAACCATAGTATCCGCCCCGCTATGATCGTTCCTCATTATTTGCGTTTTTCGGCCAAACAACTAGAATTCCGCGCGATTCCCATATTTTCATGTGTTATAGCCCACACCTTCCGAGTGGTCCCGGGACCTCCGGACCCCGATCGTCTAAAATTTTTCCAGACTATCAAATACGACCTAAGGTACCATAGTCACCGCCCCACCATGATCGTTCCTAATATTTTGCGTTTTTCGGCCAAACAACTAGAATTCCGCGCTATCCCATATTTTTGTGTGTTATAGCCCATGCCTACCGAGTGGTCCCGGGTCTCCGGACCCCTATCGCCTAAAATTTTTCCGGACTATCAAATAATACCTAAGGAACCATAGTCACCGCCCAGCCATGATCGTTCCTAGTTGTTTCCGTTTTTCGGCCAAAAAACTAGAATTCCGCGCGATTCCCATATTTTCGTGTCCTATAGCCCACGCCTTCCAAGTGAACCCGGGAACTCCGGACCCCAATCACCTAAAAATTTTTCGGACTATCAAATATGACCTAAGGAACCATAGTCACCGCCCAGCCATGATCATTCCTCATTTGTTGCATTTTTCTGCCAAAAAACTAGAATTCCGCCCGATTACAATATTTTTGTGTGCTATTGCCCACCCTTCCAAGTGGTTCCGGGACCCCCGGACCCCGATCGCCTAAAATATTTCCGGGCCGTCAAATACGACCTAAGGAACCATAGTAACCGCCCCGCCATCATCGTTTCTCATTTTTTGCATTTTTCGGCCAAAAAACTAGAATTACGCCCGATTCCCATATTTTCGTGTGCTATACGCACGCCTTCCAAGTGGTCCGAGGAGCCGCGGACCCCGATCGCCTAAAATTTTTCCGGACTATCAAATACGACCTAAGATACCATAGTCACCGCCCCACCATGATCGTTCCAAATGCTTTGCATTTTTCGGCCAAAAAACTAGAACTCCGCGCGATTTGCATATTTTCGTGTGCTATAGCTTACGTCTTCCGAGTGGTCCCGGGAGCCGTGGACCCCGATCGCCTAAAATTTTCCGGGCCATCAAATACGACCTAAGGAACCATAGTCATCGCCCCGCCATGATCGTTCCTCATTTATTGCATTTTTCGGCCAAAAAACTAGAATTCCGATCAATTACAATATTTTTGTGTGCTATTGCCCACGCCTTCCGAGTGGGCCAGGCCGGCGGACTCGGATCGCCTAAAAATTTTTCGGGCCATCAATTAGGACCTAAGGAACCATAGTCACTGCCTCGGCATGATCGTTCCTCATTTTTTGCATTTTTTGGCCAAAAAACTAGAATTCCGCCCGATTCCCATATTTTTGTATGCTATCTCGCCCACGCCTTCCGAGTGGGTCGGGCCCCCCGGAGACGGATCACCTAAAAATTTTCCGGACTATCAAATACGACCTAAGGAACCATAGTCACCGCCCCGCCATGATCGTTCCAAGTCTGTTGCATTTTTCAGCCAAAAAACTAGAATTCCGTGCGATTTCCATATTTTCGTGTGCTAAAGCCCACGCCTTCCAAGGGGTCCCGGGAACCCCGAACCCCGATCGCCTAAAAATTTTCCAGGCCATCAAATACGACCTAAGGAACCATAGTAACCACCCCGCCATGATCGTTCCGCATATTTTGCATTTTTTGGCTAAACAACTAGAATTCCGCGCGATTCCCATATTTTTGTGTGTTATAGCCCACGCCTTCCGAGTGGTCCCGGTACCTCCTGACCCCTATCGCCTATAATTTTTCCGGACTATCAAATACAACCTAAGGAACCATAGTATCCGCCCCGCCATGATCGTTCCTCATTTTTTGCGTTTTTCGGCCAAACAACTAAAATTCCACGCGATTCCCATATTGTTGTGTGTTATAGCCCACACCTTCCGAGTGGTCCCGGGACCTCCGGACCCCTATCGCCTAAAAATTTTCCGGACTATCAAATACGACCTAAGGAACCATAGTATCCTCCCCGCCATGATCGTTCCTCATGTTTTGCATTTTTCGGCCAAACAACTAGAATTCCGCGCGATTCCCATATTTTTGTGTGTTATAGCCTACGCCTTCCGAGTGGTCCCGGGACTTCCTGACCCCTATCGCCTAATATTTTTTCGGACTATAAAATACAACCTAAGGAACGATAGTATCCGCCACGCCATGATCGTTCCTCATTTTTTGCGTTTTTCGGCCAAACAACTAGAATTCCGCGCGATTCCTATATTTTTGTGTGTTATAGCCCACACCTTCCGAGTGGTCCCGGGACCTCCTGACCCCTATCGCCTAAAATTTTTTTGGACTATCAAATACGACCTAAGGAACCATAGTCACCGCCCATCCATGATCGTTCCTTGATTTTTCCGTTTTTCGCCCAAAAAACTAGAATTCCGCGCGATTCCCATATTTTCGTGTCCTATAGCCCATGCCTTCCAAGTGAAGCCGGGAACTCCGGACCCCTATCGCCTAAATTTTTTCCGGACTATCAAATACGACCTAAGGAACCATAGTCACCGCCCAGCCATGATCATTCCTCATTTGTTGCGTTTTTCGGCCAAAAAACTAGAATTCCGCCCGATTACAATATTTTTGTGTGCTATTGCCCACCCTTCCAAGTGGTTCCGGGACCCCCGGACCCCGATCACCTAAACTTTTTCCGGGCCGTCAAATACGGCCTTAGGAACCATAGTATCCGCCCCGCTATGATCGTTCCTCATTATTTGCGTTTTTCGGCCAAACAACTAGAATTCCGCGCGATTCCCATATTTTCATGTGTTATAGCCCACACCTTCCGAGTGGTCCCGGGACCTCCGGACCCCGATCGTCTAAAATTTTTCCAGACTATCAAATACGACCTAAGGTACCATAGTCACCGCCCCACCATGATCGTTCCTAATATTTTGCGTTTTTCGGCCAAACAACTAGAATTCCGCGCTATCCCATATTTTTGTGTGTTATAGCCCATGCCTACCGAGTGGTCCCGGGTCTCCGGACCCCTATCGCCTAAAATTTTTCCGGACTATCAAATAATACCTAAGGAACCATAGTCACCGCCCAGCCATGATCGTTCCTAGTTGTTTCCGTTTTTCGGCCAAAAAACTAGAATTCCGCGCGATTCCCATATTTTCGTGTCCTATAGCCCACGCCTTCCAAGTGAACCCGGGAACTCCGGACCCCAATCACCTAAAAATTTTTCGGACTATCAAATATGACCTAAGGAACCATAGTCACCGCCCAGCCATGATCATTCCTCATTTGTTGCATTTTTCTGCCAAAAAACTAGAATTCCGCCCGATTACAATATTTTTGTGTGCTATTGCCCACCCTTCCAAGTGGTTCCGGGACCCCCGGACCCCGATCGCCTAAAATATTTCCGGGCCGTCAAATACGACCTAAGGAACCATAGTAACCGCCCCGCCATCATCGTTTCTCATTTTTTGCATTTTTCGGCCAAAAAACTAGAATTACGCCCGATTCCCATATTTTCGTGTGCTATACGCACGCCTTCCAAGTGGTCCGAGGAGCCGCGGACCCCGATCGCCTAAAATTTTTCCGGACTATCAAATACGACCTAAGATACCATAGTCACCGCCCCACCATGATCGTTCCAAATGCTTTGCATTTTTCGGCCAAAAAACTAGAACTCCGCGCGATTTGCATATTTTCGTGTGCTATAGCTTACGTCTTCCGAGTGGTCCCGGGAGCCGTGGACCCCGATCGCCTAAAATTTTTCGGGCCATCAAATACGACTTAAGGAACCATAGTCATCGCCCCGCCATGATCGTTCCTCATTTATTGCATTTTTCGGCCAAAAAACTAGAATTCCGCTCAATTACAATATTTTTGTGTGCTATTGCCCACGCCTTCCGAGTGGGCCAGGCCGGCGGACTCGGATCGCCTAAAAATTTTTCGGGCCATCAATTAGGACCTAAGGAACCATAGTCACTGCCTCGGCATGATCGTTCCTCATTTTTTGCATTTTTTGGCCAAAAAACTAGAATTCCGCCCGATTCCCATATTTTTGTATGCTATCTCGCCCACGCCTTCCGAGTGGGTCGGGCCCCCCGGAGACGGATCACCTAAAAATTTTCCGGACTATCAAATACAACCTAAGGAACCATAGTCACCGCCCCGCCATGATCGTTCCAAGTCTTTTGCGTTTTTCAGCCAAAAAACTAGAATTCCGTGCGATTTCCATATTTTCGTGTGCTAAAGCCCACGCCTTCCAAGGGGTCCCGGGAACCCCGAACCCCGATCGCCTAAAAATTTTCCAGGCCATCAAATACGACCTAAGGAACCATAGTAACCACCCCGCCATGATCGTTCCGCATATTTTGCATTTTTTGGCTAAACAACTAGAATTCCGCGCGATTCCCATATTTTTGTGTGTTATAGCCCACGCCTTCCGAGTGGTCCCGGTACCTCCTGACCCCTATCGCCTATAATTTTTCCGGACTATCAAATACAACCTAAGGAACCATAGTATCCGCCCCGCCATGATCGTTCCTCATTTTTTGCGTTTTTCGGCCAAACAACTAAAATTCCACGCGATTCCCATATTGTTGTGTGTTATAGCCCACACCTTCCGAGTGGTCCCGGGACCTCCGGACCCCTATCGCCTAAAAATTTTCCGGACTATCAAATACGACCTAAGGAACCATAGTATCCTCCCCGCCATGATCGTTCCTCATGTTTTGCATTTTTCGGCCAAAGAACTAGAATTCCGCGCGATCCCATATTTTTGTGTGTTATAGCCCACGCCTTCCGAGTGGTCCCGGGTCTCCGGACCCCTATCGCCTAAAAATTTTCCGGACTATCAAATAAGACCAAAGGAACCATAGTCACCGCCCAGCCATTATCGTTCCTAGTTTTTTCTGTTTTTCGGCCAAAAAACTAGAATTCCGCGCGATTCCCATATTTTCGTGTCCTATAGCCCACACCTTCCAAGTGAACCCGGGAACTCCGGACCCCTATCGCCTAAAATTTTTCCGGACTATCAAATACGACCTAAGGAACCATAGTCACCGTCCCGCCATGATCGTTCCTAGTCTTTTGCATTTTTCAGCAAAAAAATGAGAATTCCGCGCGATTTCCATATTTTCGTGTGCTTTAGCCCACGCCTTCCAAGGGGTCCCGGGAACCCCGAACCCCGAACCCCGATCGTCTAAAAATTTGCCGTGTCATCAAATACGACCTAAGGAACCATAGTAACCACCCCGCCATGATCGTTCCTCATTTTTTGCGTTTTTCGGCCAAACAACTAGAATTTCGCGCGATTCCCATATTTTTGTGTGTTATAGCCCACGCCTTCCGAGTGGTCCCGGGACCTCCTGACCCCTATCGCCTAAAATTTTTCCGGAACTATCAAATACGACATAAGGAACCATAGTATCCGCCCTGCCAGGATCGTTCCTCATTTTTTGCATTTTTCGGCCAAACAACTAGAATTCCGCGCGATTCCCATATTTTTGTGTGTTATAGCCCACGCCTTCCGAGTGGTCCCGAGACCTCCTGACCCCTATCGCCTAAAATTTTTCCGGACTATCAAATACGACCTAAGAAACCATAGTCACTACCCAGCCATGATCATTCCTCATTTGTTGCGTTTTTCGGCCAAAAAACTAGAATTCCGCCCGATTACAATATTTTTGTGTGCTATTGCCCACCCTTCCAAGTGGTTCCGGGACCCCCGGACCCCGATCGCCTAAAACTTTTGCGGGCCGTCAAATACTACCTAAGGAACCATAGTAACCACCCCGCCATCATTCCCATATTTTCGTGTGCTATACCCACGCCTTCCAAGTGGTCCGGGGAGCCGCGGACCCCGATCGCCTAAAATATTTTCGGACTATCAAAAACGACCTAAGGTACCATAGTCACCGCCCCACCATGATCGTTCGAAATGCTTTGCATTTTTTGGCCAAAAAACTAGAACTCCGCGCGATTTGCATATTTTAGTGTGCTATAGCTTACGCCTTCCGAGTGGTCCCGGGAGCCGTGGACCCCGATCGCCTAAAATTTTTCGGGCCATCAAATACGACCTAAGGAACCATAGTCACCGCCTCGCCATGATCGTACCTCATTTATTGCATTTTTCGGCCAAAAAACTAGAATTCCGCTCGATTACCATATTTTTGTGTGCTATTGCCCACGCCTTCCGAGTGGGCCGGGCCGCCGGACTCGGATCGCCTAAAAAATTTTTCGGGCCATCAATTAGGACCTAAGGAACCATAGTCACCACCTTGCCATGATCGTTCCTCAGTTTTTGCATTTCTTGGCCAAAAAACTAAAATTCCGCCCGATTCTCATATTTTTGTGTGATATCGCCCACACCTTCCGAGTGGGTCAGGCCCCCCGGAGCCGGATCGCCTAAAACTTTTCCGGACTATCAAATACGACCTAAGGAACCATAGTCACCTCCCCGCCATGATCGTTCCTAGTCTTTTGCATTTTTCAGCCAAAAAACTAGAATTCCTCTCGATTTCCATATTTTCGTGTGCTTTAGCCCACGCCTTCAAAGGGGTCCCGGGAACCCCGAACCCCGATCGTCTAAAAATTTGCCTGGCCATCAAATACGACCTAAGGAACCATAGTAACCACCCTGCCATGAACGTTTCTCATATTTTGTGTTTTTCGGCCAAACAACTAGAATTCCGCGCGATTCCCATATTTTTGTGTGTTATAGCCCACGCCTTACGAGTGGTCCCGGGACCTCCTGACCCCTATTGCCTAAAATTTTTCCGGACTATCAAATACGACCTAAGGAACCATAGTATCCGCCCCGCCATGATCGTTCCTCATTTTTTGTGTTTTTCGGCCAAACAACTAGAATTCCGCGCGATTCCCATATTTTTGTGTGTTTTAGCCCACGCCTTCCGAGTGGTCCTGGGTCTCCGGACCCCTATCGCCTAAAATTTTTCCGGACTATCAAATAAGACCTAAGGAACCATAGTCACCGCCCAGCCATGATCGTTCCTAGTTTTTTCTGTTTTTCGGCCAAAAAACTAGAATTCCGCGCGATTCCCATATTTTCGTGTCCTATAGCCCACCCTTCCAAGTGGTTCCGGGACCCCCGGACCCCGATCGCCAAAAGTTTTTCCGGGCCGTCAAGTACGACCTAAGGAACCATAGTAACCACCCCGCCATCATCGTTTCTCATCTTTTGCATTTTTCGGCCAAAAAACTAGAATTACGCCCGATTCCAATATTTTCGTGTGCTATACCACGCCTTCCAAGTGGTCCGGGGAGCCGCGGACCCCGATCGCCTAAAATTTTTCCGGACTATCAAATACGACCTAAGGTACCATAGTCACCGCCCCTCCATGATCGTTCCAAATGCTTTGCATTTTTCGGCCAAAAAACTAAAACTCCGCGCGATTTGCATATTTTCGTGTGCTATAGCTTACGCCTTCGAGTGGTCCCGGGAGCCGTGGACCCCGATCGCCTAAAATTTTTCGGGCCATCAAATACGACCTAAGGAACCATAGTCACCGCCCCGCCATGATCGTTCCTCATTTATTGCGTTTTTCGGCCAAAAAACTAGAATTCCGCTCGATTACCATATTTTTGTGAGCTATTGCCCACGCCTTCCGAGTGGGCCGGGCCGCCGGACTCGGATCGCCTAAAAATATTTCAGGCCATCAATTAGGACCTAAGGAACCATAGTCACCGCCTCGCCATGATTGTTCCTCATTTTTTGCATTTTTTGGCCAAAACACAAGAATTCCGCCCGATTCCCATATTTTTGTGTGCTATCGCCCACGCCTTCCGAGTGGGTCGGGCCCCCCGGAGCCGGATCGCCTAAAATTTTTCCGGACTATCAAATACGACCTAAGGAACCATAGTCACCGCCCCGCCATGATCGTTCCTAGTTTTTTGCGTTTTTCAGACAAAAAACTAGAATTCTGCGCGATTTCCATATTTTCATATGCTTTAGCCCACGCCTTCCAAGGGGTCCCGGGAACCCCGAACCCCGATCGGCTAAAAATTTTCGGGGCCATCAAATACGACCTAAGGAACCATAGTAACCACCCCGCCATGATCGTTCCTCATTTTTTGCGTTTTTCGGCCAAACAACTAGAATTCCGCGCGATTCCTATATTTTTGAGTGTTATAGCCCACGCCTTCCGAGTGGTCCCGGGACCTCCGGACCCCTATCGCCTAATATTTTTCCGGACTATCAAATAAGACCAAAGGAACCATAGTCACCACCCTGCCAAGATCTTTCCACATTTGTTGCATTTTACTGAAAAAGACCTAGAATTTCGCACGATTCCCATATTTTCGTGTGCTATACCCACGCATTCCGAGTGGTCCCAAGAGCTGCGGACCCCGATCGCCTAAAATTTTTTCGGGCAATCAAATACGACCTAAGGAACCATAGTATCCTCCCCGCCATGATCGTTCCTTTTTGTTTGCGTTTTTCGGCCAAACAACTAGAATTTCGCGTGATTCCCATATTTTTGTGTGTTATAGCCCACGCCTTCCAAGTGAACCCGGGAACTCCGGACCCCTATCACCTAAAATTTTTCCGGACTATCAAATAAGACCTAAGGAACCATAGTCACCGCCCAGCCATGATCATTCCTCATTTGTGGCGTTTTTTGGCCAAAAAACTAGAATTCCGCTCGATTACAATATTTTTGTGTGCTATTGCCCTCCCTTCCAAGTGGTTCCGGGACCCCCGGACCCCGATCGCCTAAAATTTTTCCGGGCCATCAAATACGACATAAGGAACCATAGTAACCGCCCCGCCATCATCGTTACTCATTTTTTGCATTTTTCGGCCAAAAAACTAGAATTTCGCCCGATTCCCATATTTTCGTGTGCTATACCAGGCCTTCCAAGTGGTCCGGGGAGCCACAAACCCCGATTGCCTAAAAATTTTTCGGACTATCAAATACGACCTAAGGTACCATAGTCACCGCCCCACCATGATCATTCCAAATTTTTTGCTTTTTTCGGCCAAAAAACTTGAACTCCGCTCGATTTGCATATTTTCGTGTGCTATAGCTTACGCCTTGCGAGTGGTCCCGAGAGCCGTGGACCCCGATCGCCTAAAATTTTCCGGGCCATCAAATACGACCTAAGGAACCATAGTCACCTCCCCGCCATGATCGTTCCTCATTTATTGCGTTTTTCGGCCAAAAAACTAGAATTCCGCGCGATCCCATATTTTTGTGTGTTGTAGCCCACGCCTTCCGAGTGGTCCCGGGTCTCCGGACCCCAATCGCCTAAAATTTTTCCGGACTATCAAATACGACCTAAGGTACCATAGTCACCGCCCCACCATGATCGTTCCAAATGCTTTGCATTTTTTCGGCCAAAAAACTAGAACTCCGCGCGATTTGCATATTTTCGTGTGCTATAGCTTACGCCTTGCGAGTGGTCCCGGGAGCCATGGACCCCGATCGCCTAAAATTTTCCGGGCCATCAAATACGACCTAAGGAACCATAGTCACTGCCCCGCCATGATCGTTCCTCATTTATTGCGTTGTTCGGCCAAAAAACTACAGTTACGCCCGATTCCAATATATTCGTGTACTATACCATGCCTTCCAAGTGGTCCGGGGAGCCGTGGACCCCGATCGCCTAAAATTTTTCCAGACTATCAAATACGACCTAAGGTACCATAGTCACCGCCCCTCCATGATCGTTCCAAATGCTTTGCATTTTTCGGCCAAAAAACTAGAACGCCGCGCGATTTGCATATTTTCGTGTGCTATAGCTTACGCCTTCCGAGTGGTCCCGGGAGCCGTGGACCCCGATCGCCTAAAATTTTCCGGGCCATCAAATACGACCTAAGGAACCATAGTCACCGCCCCGCCATGATCGTTCCTCATTTATTGCGTTTTTCGGCCAAAAAACTAGAATTCCGCTCGATTACCATATTTTTGAGAGCTATTGCCCATGCCTTCCAAGTGGGCCGGGCCGCCGGACTCGGATCACCTAAAAAAATTTCAGGCCATCACTTAGGACCTAAGGAACCATAGTCACCGCCTCGCCATGATCGTTCCTCATTTTTTGCATTTTTTGGCCAAAAAACGAGAATTCGACCTGATTCCCATTTTTTTGTGTGCTATCGCCCACGCCTTCCGAGTGGGTCGGGACCCCCGGAGCCGGATCGCCTAAAAATTTTCCGGACTATGAAATACGACCTAAGGAACCATAGTCACCGCCCCGCCATGATCGTTCCTAGTCTTTTGCGTTTTTCAGAAAAAAACTAGAATTCTGCGCGATTTCCATATTTTCGTGTGCTTTGGCCCACGCCTTCCAAGGGGTCCCGGGAACCCCGAACCCCGATCGGCTAAAACTTTTCGGGGCCATCAAATACGACCTAAGGAACCATAGTAACCACCCCGCCATGATCGTTCCTCATTTTTTGCGTTTTTCGGCCAAAGAACTAGAATTCCGCGTGATTCCCATATTTTTGTGTGTTATAGCCCACGCCTTCCGAGTGGTCCCGGGACCTCCTGACCCCTATCGCCTAAAATTTTTCCGGACTATCAAATACGACCTAAGGAACCATAGTATCCGCCCCGCCATGATCGTTCCTCATTTTTTGCATTTTTCGGCCAAACAACTAGAATTCCGCACGATTCCCATATTTTTGTGTGTTATAGCCCACGCCTTCCGAGTGGTCCCGGGACCTCCGGACCCCTATCGCCTAATATTTTTCCGGACTATCAAATAAGACCAAAGGAACCATAGTCACCACCCTGCCAAGATCTTTCCACATTTGTTGCATTTTACTGAAAAAGACCTAGAATTTCGCACGATTCCCATATTTTCGTGTGCTATACCCACGCATTCCGAGTGGTCCCAAGAGCTGCGGACCCCGATCGCCTAAAATTTTTTTCGGGCAATCAAATACGACCTAAGGAACCATAGTATCCTCCCCGCCATGATCGTTCCTTTTTGTTTGCGTTTTTCGGCCAAACAACTAGAATTTCGCGCGATTCCTATATTTTTGTGTGTTATAGCCCACACCTTCCGAGTGGTCCCGGGACCTCCGGACCCCTATCGCCTAAAATTTTTTCGTACTATCAAATAAGACCTAAGGAACCATTGTCACCGCCCAGCCATGATCATTCCTCATTTGTGGCATTTTTCGGCCAAAAAACTAGAATTCCGCTCAATTACCATATTTTTGTGAGCTATTGCCCACGCCTTCCGAGTGGGCCGGGCCGCCGGACTCGGATCGCCTAAAAATATTTCAGGCCATCAATTAGGACCTAAGGACCCATAGTCACCGCCTCGCCATGATCGTTCCTCATTTTTTGCATTTTTTGGCCAAAAAACTAGAATTCCACCCGATTCCCATATTTTTGTGTGCTATCGCCCACGCCTTCCGAGTGGGTCGGGCCCCCTGGAGCCGGATCGCCTAAAAATTTTCCGGACTATCAAATACGATCTAAGGAACCATAGTCACTGCCTCGCCATGATCGTTCCTAGGCTTTTGCGTTTTTCAGACAAAAAACTAGAATTCTGCGCGATTTCCATATTTTCATGTGCTTTAGCCCACGCCTTCCAAGGAGTCCCGGGAACCCCGAACCCTGATCGCCTAAAACTTTTCGGGGCCATCAAATACGACCTAAGGAACCATAGTAACCACCCCGCCATGATCGTTCCTCATTTTTTGCGTTTTTCGGCCAAACAACTAGAATTCCGCGCGATTCCTATATTTTTGAGTGTTATAGCCCACGCCTTCCGAGTGGTCCCGGGACCTCCGGACCCCTATCGCCTAATATTTTTCCGGACTATCAAATAAGACCAAAGGAACCATAGTCACCACCCTGCCAAGATCTTTCCACATTTTTTGCATGTTACTGAAAAAGACCTAGAATTTCGCACGATTCCCATATTTTCGTGTGCTATACCCACGCATTCCGAGTGGCCCCAAGAGCTGCAGACCCCGATCGCCTAAAAAATTTTCCGGACAATCAAATATGACCTAAGGAACTATAGTATCATCCGCGCCATGATCGTTCCTTATTGTTTGCGTTTTTCGGCCAAACAACTAGAATTTCGCGCGATTCCCATATTTTTGTGTGTTATAGCCCACACCTTCCGAGTGGTCCCGGGACCTCCGGACCCCTATCGCCTAAAATATTTTCGGACTATCAAATAAGACCTAAGGAACCATAGTCACCGCCCAGCCATGATCATTCCTCATTTGTGGCATGTTTCGGCCAAAAAACTAGAATTCCGCCCGATTACAATATTTTTGTGTGCTATTGGCCTCCCTTCCAAGTGGTTCCGGGCCGTCAAATACGACCTAAGGAACCATAGTAACCGCCCCGCCATCATCGTTACTCATTTTTTGCATTTTTCGGCCAAAAAACTAGAATTCTGCCCGATTCCCATATTTTCGTGTGCTATACCACGCCTTCCAAGTGGTCCGGGGAGCCGCAGACCCCGATCGCCTAAAAAATTTTCGGACTATCAAATACGACCTAAGGTACCATAGTCACCGCCCCACCATGATCATTCCAAATGCTTTGCATTTTTCGGCCAAAAAACTAGAACTCCGCGCGATTTGCATATTTTCGTGTGCTATAGCTTACGCCTTGCGAGTGGTCCCGGGAGCCGTGGACCCCGATTGCCTAAAATTTTCCGGGCCATCAAATACGACCTAAGGAACCATATTCACCGCCCCGCCATGATCGTTCTTCATTTATTGCGTTTTTCGGCCAAAAAACTAGAATTCCGCCCGATTCCCATATTTTCGTGTGCTATACCACGCCTTCCAAGTGGTCCGGGGAGCCGCAGACCCCGATCGCCTAAAATATTTTCGGACTATCAAATACGACCTAAGGTACCATAGTCACCGCCCCTCCATGATCGTTCCAAATGCTTTGCATTTTTCGGCCAAAAAACTAGAACTCCGCGCGATTTGCATATTTTTGTGTGCTATAGCTTACGCCTTCCGAGTGGTCCCGGGAGCCGTGGACCCCGATCGCCTAAAATTTTCCGGGCCATCAAATACGACCTAAGGAACCATAGTCACCACCCCGCCATGATCGTTCCTCATTTATTGCGTTTTTCGGCCAAAACACTAGAATTCCGCTCGATTACCATATTTTTGTGAGCTATTGCCCACGCCTTCCAAGTGGGTCGGGCCGCCGGACTCGGATCGCCTAAAAAAATTTCAGGCCATCAATTAGGACCTAAGGAACCATAGTCACCGCCTTGCCATGATCGTTCCTCATTTTTGGCATTTTTTGGCCAAAAAACTAGAATTCCGCCCGATTACAATATTTTTGTGTGCTTTTGCCCTCCCTTCCAAGTGGTTCCGGGACCCCTGGACCTCGATCGCCTAAAATTTTTCCGGGCCATCAAATACGACCTAAGGAACCATAGTAACCGCCCCGCCATCATCGTTACTCATTTTTTGCATTTTTCGGCCAAAAAACTAGAATTCTGCCCGATTCCCATATTTTCGTGTGCTATACCACGCCTTCCAAGTTGTCCAGGGAGCTGCAGACCCCAATCGCCTAAAATTTTTTCGGACTATCAAATACGACCTAAGGTACCATAGTCACTGCCCCACCATGATCATTCCAAATGCTTTGCATTTTTCGGCCAAAAAACTAGAACTCCGCGCGATTTGCATATTTTCGTGTGCTATAGCTTACGCCTTGCGAGTGGTCCCGGGAGCCGTGGACCCCGATCGTCCTAAAATTTTACGGGCCATCAAATACGACCTAAGGAACCATAGTCACCGCCCCGCCATGATCGTTCCCCATTTATTGCGTTTTTCGGCCAAAAAACTAGAATTCCGCCCGATTCCCATATTTTCGTGTGCTATACCACGCCTTCCAAGTGGTCCGGGGAACCGCAGACCCCGATCGCCTAAAAAATTTTTGGACTATCAAATACGACCTAAGTTACCATAGTCACCGCCCCACCATGATCGTTCCAAATGCTTTGCTTTTTTCGGCTAAAAAACTAGAACTCCGCGCGATTTGCATATTTTCGTGTGCTATAGCTTACGCCTTGCGAGTGGTCCCGGGAGCCATGGACCCCGATCGCCTAAAATTTTCCGGGCCATAAAATACGACCTAAGGAACCATAGTCACCGCCCCGCCATGATCGTTCCTCATTTATTGCGTTTTTCGGCCAAAAAACTACAATTACGCCCGATTCCAATATTTTCGTGTACTATACCACGCTTTTCAAGTGGTCCGGGGAGCCGCAGACCTCGATCGCCTAAAATTTTTTCGGACTATCAAATACGACCTAAGGTACCATAGTCACTGCCCCTCCATGATCGTTCTAAATGCTTTGCATTTTTCGGCCAAAAAACTAGAACTCCGCACGATTTGTATATTTTCGTGTGCTATAGCTTACGCCTTCCGAGTGGTCCCGGGAGCCGTGGACCCCGATCGCCTAAAATTTTTCGGGCCATCAAATACGACCTAAGGAACCATAGTCACCACCCCGCCATAATCGTTCCTCATTTATTGCGTTTTTCGGCCAAAACACTTGAATTCCGCTCGATTACCATATTTTTGTGAGCTATTGCCCACGCCTTCCAAGTGGGTCGGGCCGCCGGACTCGGATCGCCTAAAAATATTTCAGGCCATCAATTAGGACCTAAGGAACCATAGTCACCGCCTCGCCATGATCATTCCTCATTTTTTGCATTTTTTGGCCAAAAAACTAGAATTCTACCCGATTCCCATATTTTTGTGTGCTATCGCCCACGCCTTCCGAGTGGGTCGGGTCCCCCGGAGCCGGATCGCCTAAAAATTTTCCGGACTATCGAATACGACCTAAGGAACCATAGTCACCGCCCCGCCATGATCGTTCCTAGTCTTTTGCGCTTTTCAGCCAAAAAACTAGAATTCTGCGCGATTTTCATATTTTCGTGTGCTTTAGCCCACGCCTTCCAAGGGGTCCCGGGAACCTCGAACCCCGATCGCCTAAAAATTTTCGGGGCCATCAAATACGACCTAAGGAACCATAGTAACCACCCCGCCATGATCGTTCCTCATTTTTCGCATTTTTCGGCCAAAGAACTAGAATTCCGCGCGATTCCCGAAAAAATGTGTGTGTTATAGCCCACGCCTTCCGAGTGGTCCCGGGACCTCCTGACCCCTATCGCCTAAAATATTTCCGGACTATCAAATACGACCTAAGGAACCATAGTATCCGCCCCGCCATGATCGTTCCTCATTTTTTGCATTTTTCGGCCAAACAACTAGAATTCCGCACGATTCCCATATTTTTGTGTGTTATAGCCCACGCCTTCCGAGTGGTCCCGGGACCTCCGGACCCCTATCGCCTAATATTTTTCCGGACTATCAAATAAGACCAAAGGAACCGTAGTCCCCACCCTGCCAAGATCTTTCCATATTGTTTGCATTTTTCGGCCAAACAACTAGAATTCCGCGCGATTCCCATATTTTTGTGTGTTATAGCCCACGCCTTCCGAGTGGTCCTGGGACCACCGGACCCATATCGCCTAATATTTTTCCGGACTATCAAATAAGACCAAAGGAACCATAGTCACTACCCTGCCAAGATCATTCCACATTTTTTGCATGTTACGGAAAAGGACCAAGAATTTCGCTCGATTCCCATATTTTCGTGTGCTATACCCACGCATTCCGAGTGGTCCCAAGAACCGCGGACCCCAATCGCCTAAAATTTTTCAGGGCAATCAAATACGACCTAAGGAACCATAGTATCCGCCCTTCCATCATCGTTCCTTTTTTTTGCATTTTTCGGCCAAACAACTAGAATTCCGCGCGATTCCTATATTTTTGTGTGTTATAGCCCACACCTTCCGAGTGGTCCCGGGACCTCTGGACCCCTATCGCCTAAAATTTTTCCAGACTATCAAATACGACCTAAGGAACCATTGTATCTGCCCCGCCATGATCGTTCCTCATTTTTTGCGTTTTTCGGCCAAGCAACTAGAATTCCGCGCGATCCCATATTTTTGTGTGTTATAGCCCACGCCTTCCGAGTGGTCCTGGGTCTCCCGACCCCTACCGCCTAAAATTTTTCCGGACTATCAAATAAGACCTAAGGAACCATATTCACCGCCCAACCATGATCGTTCCTAGTTTTTTCCATTTTTTGGCCAAAAAACTAGAATTCCGCGCGATTCCCATATTTTCGTGTCCTATAGCCTATGCCTTCCAAGTGAACCCGGGAACTCCGGACCCCTATCGCCTAAAATTTTTCCGGACTATCAAATACGACCTAAGGAACCACAGTCACCGCCCAGCCATGATCATTCCTCATTTGTTGCGTTTTTCGTCCAAAAAACTAGAATTCCGCCCGATTACAATATTTTTGTGCGCTATTGCCCACCCTTCTGAGTGGTTCCGAGACCCCCGGACCCCGATCGCCTAAAATTTTTCCGGGCCGTCAAATATGACCTAAGGAACCATAGTAACTGCCCTGCCATCATCGTTTCTCATTTTTTGCATTTTTCGGCCAAAAAACTAGAATTACGCCCGATTCCCATATATTTGTGTGCTATACCCACGCCTTCCAAGTGGTCCGGGGAGCCGCGGACCCTGATTGCCTAAAATTTTTCCGGACAATCAAATACGACCTAAGGTACCATAGTCACCGCCCCACCATGATCGTTCCAAATGTTTTGCATTTTTCGGCAAAAAAACTAGAACTCCGCGTGATTTGCATATTTTAGTGTGTTATAGCTTACGCTTTCCGAGTGGTCCCGGGAGCCGTGGACCCCGATCGCCTAAAATTTTCCGGGCCATCAAATAAGACCTAAGGAACCATAGTCACTGCCCAGCAATGATCGTTCCTCATTTATTGTGTTTTTCGGCCAAAAAACGAGAATTCTGCTCGATTAGCATATTTTTGTGTGCTATTGCCCACGCCTTCCGAGTGGGTCGGGGCCCGCGGAGCCGGATCGCCTAAAAATTTTTCGGACTATCAAATACGACCTAAGGACCATAGTCACCGCCCCGCCATGATCGTTCCTAGTCTTTTGCGTTTTTCAGCCAAAAAACTAGAATTCCGCGCAATTTCCATATTTTCATGTGCAAAGCCCACGCCTTCCAAGGGGTCCCAGGAACCCCGAACCCCGATCGCCTAAAAATTTTCCGGGCCATCAAATACGACCTAAGGAACCATAGTAACCACCCCGCCATGATCGTTCCTCATTTTTTTGCATTTTTCGGCCAAACAACTAGAATTCCGCGCGATTCCCATATTTTTGTGTGTTATAGCCCACGCTTTCCGAGTGGTCCCGGGAGCTCCTGACCCCTTTCGCCTAAAATTTTTCTGGACTATCAAATACGACCTAAGGAACCATAGTATCCGCCCCGCCATGATCGTTCCTCATTTTTTGGGTTTTTCGGCCAAACAACTAGAATTCCGCGCGATTCCCATATTTTTGTGTGTTATAGCCCACGCCTTCCGAGTGGTCCCGGGACCACCGGACCCATATCGCCTAATATTTTTCCGGACTATCAAATAAGACCAAAGGAACCATAGTCACCGCCCTACCAAGATCTTTCCACATTTTTTGCATGTTACTGAAAAAGACCTAGAATTTCGCCCGATTCCCATATTTTCGTATGCTATACCCACGCATTCCGAGTGGTCCCAAGAGGCGCGGACCCCGATCGCCTAAAATTTTTCCGGGCAATCAAATACGACCTAAGGAACCATAGTCACCGCCCAGCCATGATCGTTCCTCATTTATTGCATTTTTCGGCCAAAAAACTAGAATTCCGCTCGATTACCATATTTTTGTGTGCTATTGCCCACGCCTTCCGAGTGAGCCGGGCCGCCGGACTCGGATCGCCTAAAAATTTTCTGGACTATCAAATACGACCTAAGGAACCATATTCACCGCCCCGCCATGATCATTCCTATTATTTGCATTTTTTGGCCAAAAAAATAGAATTCTGCCCGATTCCCATATTTTTGTGTGCTATCGCCCACGCCTTCCGAGTGGGTCGGGCCCCCTGGAGCCGGATCGCCTAAAAATTTTCCGGACTATCAAATACGACCTAAGGAACCATATTCACCGCCCCGCCATGATCATTCCTAGTCTTTTGCGTTTTTCAGCCAATAAACTCGAATTCCGCGCGATTTCTATATTTTCGTGTGCCTTAGCCCACGCCTTCCAAGGGGTCCCGGGAACCCCGAACCCCGATCGCCTAAATATTTTCTGGGCCATCAAATACGACCTAAGGAACCATAGTAACCACCCCGCCATGATCGTTCTTCATTTTTTGTGTTTTTCGGCCAAACAACTAGAATTTCGCGCGATTCCCATATTTTTGTGTGTTATAGCACACGCCTTCCGAGTGGTCCCAGGACCTCCTGACCCCTATCGCCTAAAATTTTTCCGAACTATCAAATACGACCTAAGGAACCATAGTATCCGCCCTACCATGATCGTTCCTCATTTTTTGCATTTTTCGGCCAAACAACTAGAATTCCGCGCGATTCCCATATTTTTGTGAGTTATAGCCCACGCCTTCCGAGTGGTCCTGGGACCACCAGACCCATATTGCCTAATATTTTTCCGGACTATCAAATAAGACCAAAGGAACCATAGTCACCGCCCTGCCAAGATCTTTCCACATTTTTTGCATGTTACGGAAAAAGACCTAGAATTTCGCTCGATTCCCATATTTTCGTGTGCTATACCCACGCATTCCGAGTGGTCCCAAGAACCGCGGACCCCAATCGCCTAAAATTTTTCTGGGCAATCAAATACGACCTAAGGAACCATAGTATCTGCCCCGCCATGATCGTTCCTCATTTTTTGCGTTTTTCGGCCAAACAACTAGAATTCCGCGCGATTCCTATATTTTTGTGTGTTATAGCCCACACCTTCCGAGTGGTCCCGGGACCTCTGGACCCCTATCGCCTAAAATTTTTCCGGACTATCAAATACGACCTAAGGAACCCCGCCATGATCGTTCCTCATTTTTTGCGTTTTTCGGCCAAACAACTAGAATTCCGCGCGATCCCATATTTTTGTGTGTTATAGCCCACGCCTTCCGAGTGGTCCCGGGTCTCCGGACCCCTACCGCCTAAAATTTTTCTGGACTATCAAATAAGACCTAAGGAACCATAGTCACCGCCCAACCATGATCGTTCCTAGTTTTTTCCGTTTTTTGGCCAAAAAACTAGAATTCCGCGCGATTCCCATATTTTCGTGTCCTATAGCCCACGCCTTCCAAGTGAACCCGGGAACTCCGGACCCCTATCGCCTAAAATTTTTCCGGACTATCAAATACGACCTAAGGAACCACAGTCACCGCCCAGCCATGATCATTCCTCATTTGTTGCATTTTTTGGCCAAAAAATTAGAATTCCGCCCGATTACAATATTTTTGTGTGCTATTGCCCACCCTTCCAAGTGGTTCCGAGACCCCCGGACCCCGATCGCCTAAAATTTTTTCGGGCCGTCAAATATGACCTAAGGAACCATAGTAACTGCCCCGCCATCATCGTTTCTCATTTTTTGCATTTTTCGGCCAAAAAACTAGAATTACGCCCGATTCCCATATTTTCGTGTGCTTTACCCACGCCTTCCAAGTGGTCCGGGGAGCCGCGGACCCCGATTGCCTAAAATTTTTCCGGACAATCAAATACGACCTAAGGTACCATAGTCACCGCCCCACCATGATCGTTCCAAATGTTTTGCATTTTTTGGCCAAAAAACTAGAACTCCGCGCGATTTGCATATTTTAGTGTGCTATAGCTTACGCTTTCCGAGTGGTCCCGGGAGCCGTGGACCCCGATCGCCTAAAATTTTTCGGGCCATCAAATACGACCTAAGGAACCATAGTCACCGCCCAGCAATGATCGTTCCTCATTTATTGCATTTTTCGGCCAAAAAACTAGAATTCTGCTCGATTACCATATTTTTGTGTGCTATTGCCCACGCCTTCCGAGTGGGTCGGGCCCCGCGGAGCCGGATCGCCTAAAAATTTTTCGGACTATCAAATACGACCTAAGGAACCATAGTCACCGCCCCGCCATGATCGTTCCTAGTCTTTTGCGTTTTTCAGCCAAAAAACTAGAATTCCGCGCGATTTCCATATTTTCGTGTGCTTTAGCCCACGCCTTCCAAGGGGTCCCAGGAACCCCGAACCCCGATCGCCTAAAAATTTTCCGGGCCATCAAATACGACCTAAGGAACCATAGTAACCGCCCCGCCATCATCGTTTCTCATTTTTTGCATTTTTCGGCCAAAAAACTAGAATTACGCCCGATTCCCATATTTTCGTGTGCTATACCCACGCCTTCCAAGTGGTCCGGGGAGCCGCAGACCCCGATCGCCTAAAATTTTTCCGGACTATCTAATACGACCTAAGGTACCATAGTCACCGCTTCACCATGATCGTTCCAAATGCTTTGCATTTTTCGGCCAAAAAACTAGAACTCCGCGCGATTTGCATATTTTAATGTGCTAT